>NW_015174863.1:35226-35378 GCF_001447785.1 Gekko japonicus | reverse complement strand
CTTTAGCAGCGGAAGAGGAGGAACCGCCCCGTCCCCTCCGCCTCTGATTCCTGCCCTGCTGTCTCCTCGGACAAGATTTGGAGGGGTGGGGGCCGCCGCACACCGGGCATTCATGCCGGAATGGGCATGACTTCCTGTCACAAACTCCCCGG
>NW_015174863.1:32119-34942 GCF_001447785.1 Gekko japonicus | reverse complement strand
CTGGAACAAAGCTGGTGACCTTAGAGGCTGAGACCTGGACAACACACCGGCAAAAATCAAATATCCTGCCAGCCAGTTGGCCCACGTCCGATCCACTTTCTTCCGTCTTAGTATCTCCTTTTCTTTGTCATCCATCTCATCTTTATCCTTCTTCTCTAAATCCCGGTAGAGAAGGCTAAAGAGGTCGATGAACTCCCCTTTACATATTTTCTCTTTTGTTGTGGGTAACAGGTGATCGCCTAACGGTAAGGCGATGTCACCAAATAAAGGCATAGCTGAGGCAGATGCAGCAGTGTAAGGGTTCATCCAAGGGGGGGTACACCCTACACTACCCCAAGCTGGAACAGACCCCCAGGGGGACTGCATAGTTTGCGAAGGGGGCCCCCAAGCCCAGGACTAATTATTATCACCGGAGCTTTTTGCAGCGCCGCCCTGTGAGGCAGAGCCAGCACCTTGACCCCAAGGCCCCCACAGCCACATCAAGCTCATCTGCAGTGCCGGATCCCACGTACCACTAGGACCAGGCTGGACATGCTCCACCACTTCCACTGGCGCAGGATCCTCCTTGCCGGCATCTGCTCCAGAAGCCCCGGGCTCAGTCCCATCATCAGGCACAACAGACCCAGACCTGGATTCAAGCAAAGAAAGTCGTTTAACGATCTCATCCCTAAACTTCTTCCTCTCAGCCCTTCGCTGTTGCCTGCGGTCCGGCACCTGAACCACTTCTTGGGGGGCGGGAACAACAGCAGCCTTGGCTTGCTCCAAAGCAGCGAGCCTATCCAAAATGGCACGCTGTTCCGCCCTTTCGTCCTCATCATCAGATGATGAAGGCACAGTTACAGGGGGGGGAGCTGGAGCCGGCATGGGCCTTTTAGGCACGGGCCCCTTTCCATTCGCACCTCCCTTCCCTTTCTTAGATGCCATGATAGTACTCATACTAAGGGTCTAAGGGTAAAATGCAAATGTACCACGTAAAATGGGCACGCTCCCTAAAAGCCCACTCAAAATGGCCGCCACAGAATACCACCTAAAATGGCCGCCCATCAAACTGCCTCCGCCCAGCAACAGAGGAACACAAAATGGCTGCCTGTCTCCCTGACTTTAGAATTAAGGCAGAGTAGGGAGGGGGGGGAGGCCTGGAAAATGGCTCCGTATTGCCCCTCCAGCACAACAACAGAAGTGCACATAAAATGGAGACCAGCAATATGGAAAGAAACTGGGGCCCAAGCAGCCTCACCAACTGCTGTCCTAAAATTCCCCCCAGGAAAGTGTTCCTCACCCACACTAAAAAGGGGGGGGGCGGACAAGGTCGTGTTCTTGTTTAAACTCGATGGAGCAGCTGCACCAGCCGCCCTGAATCCGCGCGTCCTGACGAGGTTCCCTGGTCGCAGCCTCTCCGAAGCACCAGCCTTTCGCCAACCGCCTAGTGCAACAAGGTCAGGGGCAGAAATCAGCCAGGAATGTGTGTGATAATGATTTCTTAGTTGACTTGGCAGAGCAGCCCACGAAGGTGCCGCCCTGTACTGCGCCGCTGCGACCCCTCAAAACAGGCCAGTTGCGTCTACTCCGCGATGATCGCCAGGCGTCTGGCGCCTGCTCCGCTCCCTGACAAGCCGCCTCTCCTGCCGCCGATGCAGCTGACTACTCCCGGGCACTCACGGCCCGTCTCTCGTGGCGCCGCTGTGCCTAACTGCTTCGGGCCCCTAGAAAGACGCCCCGACACTGCTCTGCCCCAGCCTAACTTCGCCCTACTTCGATCTAACAGGGGGGGGATCGCCGCCGACCCTGCCCGACAGGCTCGCTGCTCCCGGGCCTTGACGGTGGCAACAGACCTCTCCTTCAGGACTCTGAAAGCCCCGAAGAGCAAACTTCCCCTGCCAATGCTCTTGGGCCCCAACGGCCCGTCTCCCGTGGCGGCGCCGCGCCTAACAGCTTCCGGGCCCCTGTACAGACAGCCCGATGCTTCCCTGCTCCAGCACACTAATTGAGTGAGAGAAGCAGCCGCTCCAAGCTAGATGCCGGGAGACACAGTAAGGCACACTATCCACTAAGCCCCCGCCCTGCTAACTATGTGCTCGATCGCTGTCAGTGCTCTCAAGCCGAGCACGAGGCGACCAACTGGCTGGGGGGGAGAGCGGAGCAAGCCTATTAAGGCTGCCAGGCTCCCCTCCCCCTGCTGGAGCAGAAGCTCCACCGCAGCCTGTCTGCCACTCCTCCTCACGAGGAGGCAAACGCGGCCCCCACGAGGCACGCTTCGCTGTCTCGTGCGGGGCCGGATAGTGCTGGGGAGGAGCCAGTGGTCGTGGTACATGTTGGCACCAATGATGTGGGGAAATGCAGTCGTGAGGTCCTGGAGAAAAAATTTAGGCTGCTAGGCAGGAAACTCAAGGCCAGGACCTCCAAGGTAGCCTTCTCAGAAGTGCTACCTGTTCCACGCACAGGGCTGAAGAGACAGGCAAGGATCAGGAGTCTCAATGTGTGGATGAGACGATGGTGTAGGGGGGAAGGGTTCAAGTTTGTTAGGCACTGGGATGCTATTTGGAACAAGGGGGAGCTGTACAAAAGAGACAGTCTCCACTTGTCCCGAAAAGGAACCAGGCTGCTGGCACTTAAAATCAAAAAGGTGGCAGAGCAGTTTTTAATTGGAGGAAAGCTGACAGGAGATGAAAAGTCTCTGGTTCAGGATGGCTCATCTCAAAGAGATGAAGGGGTAGCTGTTATTTCTCTACAAGGAAAAGGATTAGAATGGTCCACTGAGACTGTGGCTAATGATACAGACTTCCTGACAAGGTCTCGAGGTAGCAAGAGGAAGGTTGTGGACTT
>NW_015174863.1:9475-31033 GCF_001447785.1 Gekko japonicus | reverse complement strand
TTGGATGACCAAGGGCTAAAGGAGTACTGAAGGATGATAGGGAAATGGGTGAGAAGCTGAATGCATTTTTTTGCCTCTGTCTTCACTGTGGAAGATGAGAAGTGCTTGCCCACTCCAGAACCACTGATTTCGGGAGTGGTGTTGAAAGACCCGAGTCAGATTGAGGTGACGAGAGAGGAGGTCCTACGACTGATAGACAACTTAAAAACTGATAAATCACCAGGCCCAGATGGCATCCATCCGAGAATTCTGAAAGAACTCAAATGTAAATTTGTGGATCGCCTGACAAAAATATGTAATCTTTCATTAAAATCTGCCTCCATTCCCAAGGACTGGAAGGTAGCGAATGTCACTCTCATCTTTATAAAAAGGGTTCCAGAGGAGATCTGGGAAATTACAGGCCAGTCAATCTGACATCAATACTGGGTAAGTTGGTGGAAACTGTTATTAAGGAAAGAATTAGTAGGCCTATTGATGAACAAAAACTGTTGAGGCAGACTCAGCATGGGTTCTGTAAGTGAAGATTTTGTCTCACTAACCTGTTAGTGTTCTTTGAGTGGGTGAACAAACATGTGGACAAGGGTGACCCAATAGATGTTGTTTACCTTGACTTCCAGAAAGCTTTTGATAAAGTTCCTCATCAAAGGCTTCTAAGTAAGTCATGGGATAAAAGGACAAGTCCTCTTGTGGATCAAAAACTGGCTAATTAATAGGAAACAGAGAGTGAGTATAAATGGGCAATTTTCTCAGTGGATGGTGGTAAGCAGTGGGGTACCACAGGGCTCAGTACTGGGTCTGATGCATTTTAACTTGCTTAATAACGATTTGGATTTGGGAGTAAGCAGTGAAGTGGCTAAATTTGCAGATGACACGAAGTTGTTCAGTGAGGATTGTGAGGCACTCCAAAGGGATCTGTCAAGGATGGGTGAATGGGCGTCAGCGTGGCAAATGGGGTTCAATGTGGCCAAGTGCAAAGTGATATACATTGGAGCAAAAAATCCTAACTATAAATACACATTGATGGGGTCCGAAGTGGCAGAGACTGACTAAGAGAGAGATCTTGGAGTCGTAGTAGATAACTCAATGAAAATGCCTAGACAGTGTGCGATTGCAGTAAAAAAAAGGCCAACGCTATGCTGGGGATTATTAGGAAGGGAATTGAAAACAAATCAGCCAGTATCATAATGCCCCTGTATAAATCAATAGTGCAACCTCGTTTGGAGTACTGTGTACAGTTCTGGTCACCACACCTCAAAAAGAATATTATAGCACTGGAAAAAGTGCAGAAAACGGCAACTAGAATGATCAAAGGGTTGGAACACTTTCCCGACGAAGAAAGGTTAAAACGCTTGGGGCTCTTTAGCTTGGAGAAATGATGGCTGAGGGGTAACATGATCAAGGTTCATAAGATTATGCATGGGATAGAGCAGGTTGAGAAAGAAGTACTTTTCTCCCTTTCTCACAATACAAGAACTCGTGGGCAATCAATGAAATTGCTGAGCAGTCGGGTTAGAACAGATAAAAGGAAGTACTTCTTCACCCAAAGAGTGATTAACACATGGAATTTACTGCCACAGGAGGTGGTGATGGCTACAAGCATGGACAGCTTCAAGAGGGAATTAGATAAGCATATGGAGCAGAAGTCCATCAGTGGATATTAGCCACAAGGTATAGATAGGAACTCTCAGTCTGGGGCAAGTGATGCTCTGTATTCTTGGTGCTTGGGCAGGGGCAGCAGTGGGAGGGCTTCTAGTGTCCTGGCCCTGATGGCACCTGGTATTTTTGGCCACTGTGTGACAGAGTGTTGGACTTTATGGGCCATTGGCCTGATCCAACATTGGCTTCTCTTATGTTCTTATTTACCGCATTGTGTCATGTGCTATTTTAACTTACTATGACTAGTGCATCCAGCTGCCCGAGTTGGTCCTTATTTTCTTAAGAAGAAAGTATATTGTTTTTACATGTGGTGCTGGAGGAGAGTTTTAGAGATACCATGGACCGCCAAAAAGACAAATAAGTGGGTTCTAGACCAAATCAAGCCTGAACTCTCCCTACAAGCTAACATGACTAAACTGAGGCAATAATACTTTGTTCAGATCATGAGAAGACAAGAGTCAATGGAAAAGACAATAATGCTCGAAAAATTGATGGCAGCAGGAAAAGAGATGGATTGATTCCATCAATGAAGCCACAGCCCTCAGTTTGCAAGTAAGGGTGGGCACAAACTGGGAAATCAGTTCATGGTTCATGGCATGCCCAGTTCACGAATTGTCACAAACTTTTAGACACCAAATGAATTGGTTCAGTTTGTTTGTGATGCAGTAGAATGCCCTCCAGTGTGCTAGAGACACCAAACTCTCAGGGATCTCCAGCTGGGCTGATTCTCCTCTGCCCGCCCTCCAAGTTTGGTGAGGATTGGAGTTATGAGGTGAAAGTTATGACCCCCCAAAGAAGGTGCCCCCAGGAATGTGCTTTCTGGGGAAATGACAGGTGCAGGTTTGGAGGGTTCCGGAATGTATGGAATAGATCTTGTGCAAGCTAGAGACATCAAACTCACAAGGGACCTCCCTCTGAAGCTCCTCTACATATCCTCCAAGTTATGTGTAGATAGGACATAGAGGGTTATGTGGTTATGTGTAGATATGTAGAGGTGGTATATGTGTAGATATGTGTAGATGTGTAGATGTGTAGAGGGTTAGAAGTTATGTGTAGATAGGACATAGAGTTATGCTCCCCCAAAAGATGCCCCCAGGAAAGTGCTTTCAGGGGAAATGTCAGGCGCAGGTTCAAAAGTGTAAACTACACACATCAAACCCACAGGGATCCTATTGGTGTTTCCAGGGCTGGAGAATACCACCCTCCCATTGCTTTGAAGTTGCTTTGAAATTTGGTGAACATTTCTTTTTCTTTTTTTAGTGGAAACTGTCTGGAAATGTATCCATTCATGAACCACCCTGAACTGCTTGAAAGTTTGTGGAAAGTTCGTGCCGGTTGACCTGCCATGAACTTCATTTTGCAAACCATGAACAGCCCAGAATTCATCACAAACATTAATTTGTAAGCTGGTTTGTGCCCATCCCTATTTGCAAGACCTAAGAATGGCTGTTAACAATGGGACATTTTTGGAGGACATTAATTCATATGGTCTCCATAAATCAGAAGCAACTTGGTGGCACTTAACACACACATACAAGTTATGGTAATATCTGTTTTCCAGATGTTTCTAGCATGTTAGGTATCTTAGAGCATTTGCAAAACAAATTTCAGTGTTCACAGTGACTGTGAAGTATCTTAATTTTTTAAAGCTCTACTTTGACTCAACTGTTTGGAGGAAAGTCTGGCTACACTTGGACCAAATTTCAGGGATCTATCAATATTTCCTCTGGAAGTGCCGTGATAATTTTGAAACTTTGTGAGTGAGTAAATAGGTGACAGAACTGAGGGCTTTTCTGCACCCATCTGTTTCCCTGCTGTTCTTCCAGAGCCATTAATCACCCTCTGCATTGCATTGTGCTTTCTGTGTGTGTAGGGTCTTTTTGGAGTTTTTGCATACTTTTATGGAGATTTCAGAGTCAGTACAGTGTTGCCACGGGGTATTCAGAAGTGCTTTTGCAGCGGTCTGAAAGACTGATCTGCTTCCAAGTCGGAAGTAATGCTAAGCAGACATCTTACCTTGGACTGTACAGCACCACCCTTCCTTTCTTTTGACACGTCTCCCCCAGGTTGACTTCTCCCACTCTGTTCCCTTTTGGCTGGCGGCAGAGAGAAACAAAAGGCTGGGCTCTCTGCCACTTTGCACATTGGACCTTATGGATCTTTTCCCCCTTCCCCAAAGCCAATCTGCACATGACTTGGAAGGCAGGTAGAGGAGCAGCATGGGAATGTCCTCTGTGAATTTGATGCTTCTAGCTCGCAGGGGGGCCATTTGACACACTCCTCCCCACCTTTGCATATTGGACCCTAGGGAGAGATCTTTTCCCCCATCTGCAAAGCCAGTCTGCGCACAACTTGGAGGGCAGGTAGAGGGGAAGCCTGGGGAGGTCTTCTGGGAGTTTGACACTTCTAGTTTGCAGGGGGGCACATTTGACACACTCCTTCCTTTGCATATTGGACCCTAAGGAGAGATCTTTTTCCCTTTTCCCAAAGCCAATCCACCCACAACTTGGAGGGCAGGTAGAGGAGCGGCCCAGGGAGGTCCTCTGTAAGTTTGATGCTTCTAGTTTTCAGGGAGGCCGTTTGACACGCTTTCCCCCTCTTTGCACATTGGACCAACCCGTAGCTAGGGAATTTTTTGTGAGGGGGCCTTGGGGGCCTCCGGCAGTTAATTAAATGGGGGGGCAATTTTCCTCCCCCTCAGCAAGGGCAGCCCTTCTTTGTGGAGCATGTGGCTCTTTCCGGACTCCCAGTGCCCCTTCCCATATTACCACACCAGGGGCAGCCTGACCTCTACCCTCTGCTCCCTCCCAGGGCTGGGAGAGGCGGGGTGTGCAGTGGCTGGGCTGGCCATGAAGGGGCAGCATGTGGGTGCATTGGCACACAGGAGCACAGCCAGGCGCACCTGGCCAGGGCCAGACGAGGTGCCCACTTGCCTCCTTGCCTTGCCTGGCTGGGCTTACCTGCTGCTGGCTGGCCGGGCAGCAAGCATCTTTCAGCCCAGCCTCACTCCATCTGCTGCTTCTTGTGCTGCTGCTGGTGCCTCCCTCGTCCTCCCCACCGACAGGCTGACAGGCAATTGGGGGGAGGGGAAGCCAAAGCTCAGGGAGGGAGGCCCATAAAAACCACTAGGGGGCTGAGCCCCATGGGCCCTGAGGTAGCTAAGGGCCTGCATTGGACCCTAGGGAGGGAACTTTCCCCCCTTCCCCAGAACTAATCTGCACACAGGCCCATAGCCAGGATTTCTTAATTCAGGGGCCTTTAAATAAGTCAGGAGGCACTGATAAAATAGAATTAAAATAAAATAAACTCACACTCACAGGCAGGAGCTGGGTTATTTCCCCTATTGTGGAGGGTGGGTGTAAGTGGAAGTCAGTCACTAACTCCGAGTAACCTGAGGAGGATCCCCTCCTCCTCTCATTTTCCCCCGCAGCCGCATTGGCTGTGCGGAGTGCAGGGAACTACGTCACACCCCCACCCACCGCCCTGCAGGGGGGCTTTCTGCTGCAACACTTCTCAGACTTGGAAGTGGCAGCCCACCCGGGGAAACAAGCCAAAGGAGGAGAGGTGGGCGAGCAGATAGGATGGAGATGGCTGCTCTGCTGCTGGTGGTGGCTTGTGTGCACCCTGCGTTGGTGCAACCGGGCTGGACTGAGAAGGTGGGAGCTGAAGGAAAAACCCGGGAGGGGAAGCTGAGGGAGTGCTGTGTTTCTCTCTCCCTTGGTGGCCAGCTTCCTCGGTGGCCAGGCACATGCAAGCAAGCGAGGTCTGCAGTCTTGCACTGGAGGGAGAAGGGGAGAAATCTCTGTAGTTGCAAGTTCAGCCACAGGACCCACAGCCCCCTGGTCGCACCTCACTTGCCAGCCCGCTCGCCTGGCTGCCTTGCACTGCTTCATGCTGTGGCTTAGGGATGTGCATTCAGTTCATCTGAGCTGAATGAACTCCTGAAAATGGCCCATTCAGACCCCTTTCGGGCTGTTGTGGGCCGATTCAGATTCTCTGATCTGAATTGTCCCCAATATATCATATGGGCCATTGAAGTCAATGGCGAAAACATAGGGTATATTCTGGGGGCTGGAGGTGGTTTGAGGGAGAAGCTCCAAACTCACAGGGTAGCTGCTGGAGCCTCTCCCCAAGATACCCACCAAGTGTCAAGAACATTGTATCAGGGGGTCCAATTCTATGGGCTCCCAAACAGGTTGCCCCCATCCCCTCCATTGTTCTCTATGGTAGGAAAAAACGTTACTTTTTCCCCACCTTAGAGAACAATGGAAGGGATGGGGGCAACCTGTTTGGGGGCCCATAGAATTGGACCCCAAGGTCTAATGTTCTTGAAACCTGGTGGGTAACTTGGGGAGAGGCTCCAGCAGCTACCCTGAAAGTTTGGAACCTCTTTCTTAAACCACCTCCCCTCCAGCCCCCTAGAATATACCCTATGGTTTTGCCATTGACTTCAATGGCCCATAGGATATAATGGGGCCGAAATTGACATTCGGCTGGCGGAAAGACTCCCCAATCGCTAGTACTGCCGAAATTGACATGCGGCAGTTTTTCTCTGGCCAAAAACGATTCTGCCCAATTTGGCCGCCAGACCCGGATGAAGCCTGTGGGGCTGCTGACAGGTGGGGAAGTTGTGGGGCCTTGGTAGGAAGTTGGGGGGGCGGGCCCCAGAATGCTTCAATGTAGCTATGGGCCTGTCTGCACTCAACTTGGAGGGGGATATATTAAAAGGAATGACAGTATTGCCTATTGGAAACAATGGAAGAGGCTTGAATGCACATTTGTTTTGTTTTTTTAAAATTAAAACCCTTGGGAGCCACCCCTCCCAACAGACTAGCCAGCTAGCCAGCCATTGAGCTTGCATTCCTCTATGGGTCATGCATATCTAGAGTAGCCGAGTGGCAGCTAGCCAAAGGGGATGGGAGAGCGGGGAGGAGAGGAGAGAAAGGGGAGGGTGCAGTGTATCCTATCCCTTATGCACTTGACCAAGTCAGTGACAATTGGATACCCCCTCCACAGATCACAAGTGTTGTTAACCACAATTAAGCAAAAAATGTGGGCTTTGGTTGTAGATGCAGAATGCATAAGAGAAAATAAACTGGAGAAAAAAGAAGAGTGCAAAGGGTCCGGGACACAAAATACAAAATTAACCTTAAAGGCTCGACCGCTCGGATTCTCCGGAGTAAGCTACAGTGAGCTGTTAGTGCAAAAAGGGCCTGAGTCTGGGCTTTACTCCTTCACACTGATGAAGAGGGCAAGGCCGTAGCTAGAAACAAATTTACAATGTCTAATATTATAACTACAGCTCAGCAGCTTGACTCTCTGCAGTCTTTATAGCACTGATCACCTTCAACAATGTATGGTGCTAAAGAAAACAAAAGGGGCCAAAGAGGACTATATGGGTGGATATACTATATTATATACTATTACACCGTTCTGAATTAACTTGTAACCAACACCTTTTATTTGTACATTTATAGCTTGTACAGTATAGCTTTAGACAGACATGAAATTTTATTTTACTGACAATGCAATATGAATCTAGACAGACACTGAAATATAAATCAGACCATATTCAAGCCAAATTCCCCACACCCACACCATCACATTATACACCTTTTTCTATTGACTCTGTTGTGTGCATTGAATGTGGCCATTACATCTGAAGCTGACCTGACATCTTCATTAAAGTATTCTGTCTATAGTCTTAAAAGGAACAGAACTATGTCACTATATGTGATTGTGATTTACATGTAGCGTAGGTACATGACTAGGTGGCCGTGTTTTCCAATGTGTTCTCAACTTTACATTGCGGCAGCCTGAACATAGCGGGAGGGGGGAGAAATGTCCTCCTACCACCTCTCATGGTTTAATGGAACATGCACAATCCAGGCAATGACACACACAACTGACTGTAAAAGGGTCTTTTGGCAAAGCTCATAGAACAAGTCTAGAAGAACTACTGCTTTGTCTTGAATTCTCTGGTTTAAAATTGGCTTTGTTGGGTTTGTTGGTTCTTGTTGCATTTGGAGGCTTTTGGCCAGTAATTGCACTTGTGTTTTAGGCTATTGGCTGAGTGCACCTTGTTCAAAGGCCTGTACAATTATGTTGTTGTTCAGTCGCACAGTTGAGTCTGACTGTTCGCAACCCCATGGACCACATCATGCCAGGCCCTCGTCTTCCACCCTTTGACATAATTTGCTTCAAACTTGGGGGGGGGGGTCAGTAATCGATACACAGCACTAGGTTTGATGTCATTTGGTTGAAAAACAGCCACTCCAGCCCCCCTAAAAGTGTCTTCCATAAGGAATATTGGAACCCAAATAATTCCAGAATCTCCCCCCAGCCCCCCCCCAACTCTAATCCCAGATGGGATGAGAGGACTCAGATATCTAAATACTGGCATTTATGCCCTCACTAAAATTTAAACACAAAACTGCTGTTGTTGTTTTTTTTAGGTGCAAAACCCTATTCATGGCAGTGCATGCTATGGTTTATAATCTGGACAAATGTTTAATGTTCTATAATGTCCTAAATGCAACATGGTATGTAGTGCTTTTGAAGTGAGCATCTCTCTTGTTATATAGAAGATTCGTAAAAGTAGCTGGTTTGATACCCAGTCAAACCAAGATACTGTTGTAGTCAGATGAAGATCTGCTTTGTGTAGCCAGTGGGCCCAGGTTCTTCTGAATAATTGTCTGATTTGGCAGTACGTTAAGCAGAGTGAACAACGGCACAAATGGTCTTTTGGGTCATTATGTTATTGTGCATCATCTACAATCTATTAATACATTTCGAGCTTGTGTGCATGTCTTGTTAAATTTATTTGTTTTTAACAAATCATTCTTGAAACCACGTACACTTTATCAAAGCCACTTTGTAAATCAAATGTTATTTATCATAAAAAATTATTTATTGAATTTTATTTGCCATCAAGAGAGACAGACACAAATATAATGTTTAAAAAGATGTCTATTGATGTGAGAGAAATGCAAGCCGTGTGGTAGAAGCTCAGTGAGTGGGAGAAATGTAAATGTTTCCTGCATTTTATCTCACATGACAGAATGCATTATGGTCAAAATAGTGTCTTCCTGGAGACACAGGTTTCAAAAATCTGCATAATATACACTTTTATGTATGCGTCTCATTCAGGATGCAAGTCTTTGGTTAAATGCCCCATAGTCTCATTTATTTGGCCTCTCATTTACAGTACTACCTTGTACGTATATAAACAATATATACATGGGCATAGTATCCTAAAACCTCAATTACAATTAACCATGGCATAATATAACACCTTCTTCTGAAACTCTGAATCCAAGAATGATGTGATATAGTGGTGTGGAATATACACAAATGTGAAAGCTTGCTATTCCCATCAAACAATTAGTTGCCTTTGACACAGAACCTACTTTTCCCACCAATTAGTGTTAACTGCAGGGGGCATTTCTAGAGTTCTGCAAGCTAACAGCAGTGCAATGAAGAATTTTAGGACATTCTAATAAGTTCCATGGTATGGTTTGGTTTGTCTCAGTTTCTGTACTGTATGCAAAATACATACGGTCTCTTTGGTCTCATTTGTACAATGTAAGGCAAACATCGCTTTAAAATATATTCCTGTGGCTGGTGTAGGGTATTTTCTATCCAATCTAAACGCTTATGGCATTTAAGAAGTTTTTCCAATAACTGAAAACAGGCATACATATTCCAGCCTTTTTGTCTAACCTCTATCCATTCATGATCTAGGAAGCAGTGTAGTGGTGAACAGAGGGAAAGAACATGCTCTGAATAGATTGAGAGATTTATTTAGTTATAACATTTCTATGCCGCCTTTCTACCCAACTCAGGGTTCCCAAGGTGGTGGACATTAAAATATTCCAAACATTAAAACAGTGTTTAAAATATGAATATTTAAAATATTTAAATCAATTAAAGAATATAAAGACATATTGCATGAATATTAAATATAAAATATCAAATAAAACATAAACACAAACTTGGAGGAACACTAATGAGAGTTTGTGAGGGAATGCCAAACAAAAAAGTCTTCATCCACTGGTGGAAGACAATAATAGAGGGGGACAGATGAATCTTCCTGGAGAGGGAGAGCCAAAGTTTCTGCATCACAGTCAGTAATGCCCTTTCTCGGGTTGCCGCCCACCTCAGGTTGCCACCCATATGAAAATTCAGTTATTTCTCTTTGTTACTCCACACCCCAGTTCCTTAACCATTTTCAAGCTAACCAGCCTTTAGCTTGAATAACCATTCAAATATGATTGACTATAAGATTCTCAGGACCAATTCACAGAGGCAAATTGACAGAGTGGTTCAGGAATCAGTGACAACAAAATCTACCCAGTTCACTAGCATGATCACAGTTCCATCAATGGGCCTGTTGAAGCAATTCATTGGTTTGTGTGGATAATGTCCCTGCCACTTCAGCTGTATGTTTCTCAAAGCCTCTTATACTTTCCATAGCATCTCAGCCTTTAAGCCAAATTTACCATGCTTTCTGAAGACATGCCTTTACCTTTTCACATCCCACTTTCCTTGTGGACTATGTTGGTCACAGAACTATGGAGTCTCCTGAATAGCTGATGAGCCCATTAATTTAGCATGGAGCGCTATAGTACTCTCACTCTCATGCGCCTTTTGCACTACATGTTGGATCCATACCTTCTGCTTATAACATGATTGGGTTTAAACAAATGTATCTCCTATCACTGCATGAAGTTTGAGTGTAAGATGGCAAGGAATTCAAGCTAAACATATTCAGTAGAGCTTCTGTCTGAATTCCCTAATGTATTTTACATTCACAGGTGTGTCTGAGTCTCACAAACAGCAAATGAGTCCTGTTTTCTAAGATATATTTCTGATTTCCATAATAGGTGTACACATCAGGATCCCAAAACCGCCTGGCCCTCCCTGGCCCTAAGGAAGTCAGGTTGATGGTAACCAGGATGAGGGCTTTTTCGTTTGTAGCTCCGTCCTACTGGAACAAGCTCCCTGCCGAGATCAGGGCCCTGCGGGACCTGTCACAGTTTTGCAGGGCCATGAAAACAGAACTTTTCAGGCAAGCATTCTGATAGGAGCAACATTTTACCAGCAGCGCCCTGTGGTGAACTCCGATCCTATACGAGCTAATGTTTTATCGCCATCTAATGAATGTTTTGGGAGCTGTTTTTGGAGCTGCGGTAGCTCAAGTGGTTAAGACGCTGAACTGCAGGCTGTGGAAGGTCAGTAGTTCAGCAGTTCAAGACCCAGGTGTCGCAAGACGGGGTGAGCTCCTGTCTCTAGTTCCAGCTCCTGCCAACCTAGGAGTTCGAAAGCAAGAAATTGCAAGTAGATAAATAGGTACCATTTCGGTGGGAAGGTAACAGCATTCCGTGCGCCTTGGTGTTTAGTCATGCCGGCCACATGACCACGGAAACGTCTTTGGACAGTGCTGGCTCTTCAGCTTTGAAATGGAAATGAGCACCGCAACTCTAGAGTTGGATTCGACTGGCTTTCGAGCAAGGGAACCTTTACCTAATGAATGTTTTATATTGACTGGTTATGTTTTAACTGATGTTTTATATTTTATTGTGAATGTATACTGCTTGTCAGTTCCTGGAAGCCGCCCTGAGCCTGCCTAGCAGGGAGGGCGGGGTAAAATTGAAATAAATAAATAAATAAATAAATAAATGTTCCTTCATACAAAACAAAACACTTGACATCTAGTTTCTTCTGTGCAGAGAGTTGTTGATTTTCTTTTCATGAAGGGGTTATGCAAGCAGGATAATAAAGAGATGGTTTTGTGGGTACTTGGTGATGGTGGTGGTGGTGGTGTGAGTGAGAGAAGTAGAGAGGAATCACTGCTTTAAAAAGTCTATTCATTTTAATGGGCATTTGATTACACATAGTAATTGCATTTATTCCCTCTGTAAGCATTCCATCCAAAAGGTAAAAATACTGAATACACAAACCCATAGTGATTATTATAACCATTGCACTTTCTCCCCACCCTGTTAACCAATTCTTGGCCAAAATAGCCAGCTGAAAGTGATAAAATGACAGTAGGTGATGGAGTGCAGCTATTAAGAATACTTCCCAAATGGTATAGAATGTTTTAATTAGTAACACATTAAATCTTGTGCAAGTGAGCAGCATGGGGCCAATTTGGTTTTTTCTCTTGCTACTGTGGAATGGTTTGCACACCATGTTCTCCACCATATTCATCGATGGGACTCATCTGTGCATGTAACTTTTTAGACCGTAAACTGTTGGCTGCTACAAACATGCTACTCAGCAAGTCACACTATTTTGTACAAGACCATATTTGGCTGATGCATGTCATTCTAATCATCATGAAGAAGTAATTTGATGTATTTATTTTATAAGCTGAACATAGCTATACAGAATAGTAATATGGGGACCCCATAAACAGTGAATATAATCCCACAGCAACTTCATATACAGTACAATTTGTTGTGGCTGAGCACATGCTGAGCTCAGTCTGAATTAACTATTTTCACTGTATGAATTTAATCATTTGTATTCTCTTTTTCTCCCCAGTGGGGACCCTAAGTGGCATGAAATGTAAAGAAAAAATACAACAGAAACAATAGAAGGGAGGAATGCTTCTCAGGGAAGATGTATTCCCTCCCTTCATCAGCGCTGCAGTTTGAGAGTTGAGTCGGAGGAAATCGTGCATCTGGAAGCAGCCTGAGTTGACCAAAAATGGTGGTTCAGAAAGTCATCTGAATGAACACTAGATTCCATAAATTGACATATGGAAAATGGACAGATGGAAAATGTTAAAGTTAGCATTTCATGCTCTTTCAATGGCTATCCTTTATGACCGCAAGCCAGAGTTGGGTGTCCTAATCAACAAGCACACTCCTCTGTATTAGATTGTGGCCCTTTGTTTTGATACACAGCGCTCTTGAAGCCATCATCTCTGAATTTTCTTTGTTTATGATAATTTCATATCTTAACAATGTATATATTTTCATACTAGGGTATGCATTCTAAGGTGCTTTTAATGAGTTTTTCATGTGTTATGTGTAATTTCTAATCAATTGGTGCAGTTGGGTTCAATCTAAATATCACACAGGTTCAGCCCTATTCAATTCATTCACAGCCCTAAAAAAAAGGAAATCTGCTTAGACCTAGCTCCCATATACATGTAGCTATTCTTTCTTTTATTATACCATCAGTTGCAAGGGAAATGTTGGAGAAGAAATTAAGATTGTTTGGGCGCTCATACATCTAGAATATTGTGATTGGATTAGGAAAGGTAAAGTGTGTGTCTGTGTGTGTGTGTGTCAGTGAGTGTGTTCACGTGCATGAAGACAAAGGCCCAAGGCAATTTATGTTCGGTTTTTGCAGTGGTTTTGCTGCAAGCATGCAGAACTAACTGGGTTTAGATTAAGGCAGTCTAATTAGTGTCATGTCAAACTGGCAGTGATCATAAGACAAGAGAAGGGGTCATTCTTGTCATCTTCTTGGTCTTTTGCCCTTAAATATAGAGCTGCATAAAGCACAATCTCCATCTTGTTAATGGAAGTAGAATATGTATAATCTGCACACAAAATGAAAAGAAAATGTGTAAGGAAATTTCTTTTTCCCATTTCCTCGTCAGAAGCTGTGAATTTTAGTGAGAATTAAAGTAAGGCTAATTCTGCAGTCATCTTCTGACCTGTCAGGTTAGCTGTCACCCTCCCGTCTCTCAGTGCAGGTCTTTAGCTTCTTCTTGCTGAGTGCAGCCTTTGCCAACTGACAGAAAAATACCGACCATGACAAGAAAAAAAGAACATAATGTCCTTTTCACCCATCACTACTCAAAATTGCTCAATCTTTACTGACATATTATTATACATTGTTTCTCTGGGTAAAAAAAAGAACGTTCGCTTTCTTTTCCATAAGAAGTGTGAAAGTTTCAGGAGACAAGCAACTGTTCCCTGAAAAATATTAAAGCCTGTAATTATTTTAAATTGTCTATTAATATGCAATATGGTGCCCTTTAATATGAATAAGAACAGCCTATCTCAAGTCATTATGGTGGCGCCCACTAGTGTCATGATGTCTAAGGGGTCTGTCAGCAATTCCATTATTCCCAAAGTGGCCATGATGGGATGTACTGAAGTAGGCTTTTTTTTTTTAAAGGCACATAATACAGTTAAATCTCAGCAGCTCCATTAAGATGACGAATTTCTTCTTTCAGATGTACTGTATCAGGCCATTAGAGGAAAGCCTATTTAGAAGTGTTTACCTTTCATTTTTAAAAACCCTTGTCTTTTTGTCTCCAAATGCTGTCCCAAATGAAGGAGAATGTTGACACTACAATGCATTTGAAGGACTAAAGTATTCTTGTATTTGTTAAAAGAAAGAGATTAGCAGAACAAATTCCTCTTCATTTTGCTGCTGTGACAAAGGGTTTCAGAGACAAGTGTAAGGGTGCTGTGCCATATTTATGAACACAATTCAAGGCATCACACCAGCAGCTTCCATGAGCTTCCAGTCCAGCTTCCCTATAGTCTTATATGCCAGGATTTTTTTTTGTCTCTGTGTGTTATTCAGTAGGGCATATGCCCAGCAAAATGTCCTCAGGAGTGCAGCAGTAGAGATGTTCCCTTCTTTTACAATCACAGGATATAATCCTGTGCACACTTACTTGCAAGTAAGCCATACTGACTTGAGTAGGACTTTTGGGTAAACACACATAACAGTGGTACTTTCTTCTGAGTATGTGTATACATATATATTCATAGGACTGGGGTGTCATTTAATTTATAAGACATCTCAACCAAAAGGTCTTGGGATATTTAAAAGCACTGAAACAGCCACGCACAAATAAAACACCAATTAAAATATAAAATTACTAAAATACACCATTGAATTAGACTTACCTCTTCCTTGCTTTACTGCAACCCAGCCTACACAAACAAGAAGAGATACAAGTAATGGGAAAAGAGGTTCTTTAGTAAAGGATATCCCAGGGCCTAAAAATGAAATGGAGTAGCTATCACTAGATATTGCAATGCCTATTAACAAGGTCCTCAAATCTTAAATTTTGATCTTGCATTCATAAGTGTTGATCTTTTTGTTTTTTCCGAAGTTCTTAATGCTTGATTAAAAAATGTCATGTATGTGGTGTGTGTCTGTGGGGGGGAGCAGCTATATGAAAAAGGCTAAAATGGAAAGCTTAGAAAATCCTAATATTCTATACAAATCCATGTAACAAAATGCATTATTTTTTTCCCCTTCTCATTTATAAAATTCCTTGGAATTTCTCCCCTTAGCTGGGCTTGTGTTATTACATCACATGACATTGCTTTGAAAAATCTTTCCTGTCTCAGATGTGGACCTTAATGCATTATGCAAAACCCAGGGATTTAGATTTTTGACACTGCACATACTCACAATATATTCTAAAGGGAGACATTATATGCTAACTTGTGGAATCTTGAAGCAGCTGCTTGGTTAATATAATATGATGAAAAATATTTATGTAGTTTGTTTTCTTTTCTGTCAAGCCTAGTATCTTATGAAATTTTTTCAAATGGCCAGTAGTTGAAGTAGTGACTTTAGTTTGACTTAATATTATGCCACATTGACAGATGAAAACTCCTTCTAAAAATGTCATTTGAGTGCTCTACTAATTTGCATTTCGCTCGAAAGCTTTTAGTGCTTTGCACATTCACATTATAAACATTTGGGTGAACATTAATACCCCAGCTAAACAAAAATGCTATTCACTTCAACCATTTCTTCCACTACATAAAAACTATAAATGATTCTTCTACAAAAAGAAAAAAAAATGAATGCAACCCGAAAATCAATTATAGTAACTATTTAGAAATGTAAAGGAAAGGCAGTAAAAATGTGACAAAAAATCTTTAATTGTAGGGAAATTGTGCATCCTTCTTTCCAACATGTGAATAAAATGCATTTCCTTCTTTAACAATCACAGTTACAATAGATCTATGCATCTCACAGGAAAAAATTGACAATTTGATTATGACTTGTACTTTTTGCCGGGGCCATGAAAGTGGTTTATGTTTGAAATGTATCAGCTGGAAGGTACTTATTACTCCTAAATGCTGTGCTATTTCACTTTCTGCAAAGTGAGCTGTTAACAGATACAATTTGAGCAGAATAGCCAGAGGAGGCCTTTTGATATGCAGAAGAGCTGACCCGCGTGCTGAGCCTTTAATTGGGTTTTTAATTTTCCAGGCCATCTGACAATATCAAACATGATCCCAGTGCTTGAAATGTTGATTGGAGGCTAAGCAGGATCTACTCCAACATTGCATTAAGAAGAAAAAGAGGAAAGGACCCAGACAGACAGGCAAGGAAGACCCAGGGAGAGTTAAAAGAATCCACCTAGCTTTTCATGTTTGGTAGCATCATCCCTGAGCAGTTTTTAATATTTCTTTTAGTGAGTTTTTCTACTAATGGTTGTCATCACCTTTTTCAATAGTATCTACTAAAAATAAAACAAAGTACATGTAATGAAAACAAGAACAAACCCCCAAATAACGTAAAATCTACACATGTTTTTAAAGAGGAAACTTCCAAAATGCAGGTGCAAAAATAAAATAACCAATTGACAAGACTTTGATAAGATTCTCTTTCCATTATTTTCTAAATTATTGGAGATTGTTTAGTGTTATTTAAAAATTACAGTGTTGCGCAATATTATGTGTTTTCCTGTACTGCTACTGTAAAATGTTCTGAGGATCCATGCTTCATGTATATAATCTTTCAACAGAGCCGTGAAGCAAAAAGTCACATTTCTGTTCTCATTTAATTAGAATATTGCATCTGAATAGCTAAGGACTATGGATTTAACAGATCCGTGTATCCCCTTTGTGTAAAGCCTGAGGAATTTCTAGGACAGTATGAAATGCCAGGCAGAGATCTCACTAAAGAAATTACTCATCGAAAGCTCCTTATATTTTTTAATGAAAAGCACAATCAAAATACAAAGTGATGTTCCATTTTATACTATTAATGCACTAGCTAAAACATTAGTCTCACATTTATCAAGAAGTAACTTCTATTGATTTCAAGGAAATATCACACAATTAGTAAGGGGAGGATCATAGCCTTTCAACCCACGCCACAACCCAGTTAAACAACATTATTTGGATTTTATCTTGTTTGGCTGCCTTGATGTCACTGGGGCTAAATCAGCTTAATCTCAACACCTCAGTCAGGCTACATTCTGGATCAAGCGGCCAGAAGCAAATGTCAACCTTAGTCACAATAGACAATATAATTGCCCCCAAAGCTAATAACAGACATCAGACGGCTACACTGTACATAAGACAGAGCGCCTGCACTATTTCAAAAGAGGTTGAGGAAGGACACATATTTTTTGCTATGTGAGTTTGTCTCTGTCAAATGATAAGGAAACACAAAATTAATTTCAAACTAAATTTTAATGGTTCAGATGGAATGCATTAATACTAGTGAGGACTATTTCTATTTGACAGAATACTGCAAGAATACATATTGGCTATGGGACTCTTCTTTATAATTCTTTTATTTGCTGCAATCCCATTGAGCTATCCAATACATAGTTAAGAACCAGTGCAGATGTCAGTCTCTGCAAGTGGCCCAACCACACAAACTACTAAAATGCATGAATGGCATAATATTGGAAAGGGGATTCATGGAAGACTGTGGCCCATTCTCTGAGATTACAGCAATTAGTCCTTCAATATGTGGCTCATAAAATAGATTACTCATGTATTCCTGTGTAAAAACCAGTTGCAGTGGCATCTTGCAGACCAATGCAAGTACCATTAAAGACTAGACAATTCAATTTACATATGCAAATATGCCCATGGAATGGTGTCATTTGGATTAATACTTAGTTACCATTTATGCAATTATCACAAATAAATAATTTATTTGGCTTGTGCATTAACTTCAGTGCTAACTTTAACTGAAAAGCAAACTACAAATTTTAACAAATAAAGAATAGAAATAAAATTCCTGTATGCTAGATAACTTCAGAAACCACTCCTTTCCATCAACTTACTTTAAGAGCTTGGATTCAGACTATGTGTTCATTACCCATTCATCTGACAATAATTATCACATGAGAGTTTTATTGCCATTAGCCTTTGCCTTTTCTCTTAGCCAGTGAAAAAGCTTTTTTAGCAGTGATTCACCGTGGTGCAGCCTACCCTATTTATTGACTTCATTTCTACCACATCATCTTTCTCCTTAATGGGGACCAAAAGCAGCTTTCATCATTATCCCCTCTTCCATATGATCTGCACACCACCACTGTGAGGTAGGCAAGACTGAGACTATGTGACTGGCCAAAGGTCACCCAACAAGCCTCCATGGCAAATTTGAACTCGAGTCTCCCAAATACTAGTCAAACACTGTGACCACTACATAGCAGTGCATGTCATGTAGCAAACTGTCGTCATCCTAGGAGTTACATGAACATTGGATCATGGAGAAAATGTTTTTGAAACTTGCTGTAGGTAGAAAACTGGCTGGATCTTTGAGATGCTGCAGCTGTTGGAACTGGGACTGCTGGAAAACTAGCAATGCCTGCTCTTACTGCTGCATCCTTATAAAACTCTTACTATATTACCTCCAGTGCTCTTTACTTCAGAGGTACAAAAGCTGTTCTGAAGCCTAGCATTCATTTGGGTGAGAAATCATGGTGGGAGGGGGTAATGATAGGATTCAGTTTTGCTCTGTGTAAAATAATGCAGTGATCTCACTCCAGGAGACATGGCAAGAAGGATCTTTGTAGAAGCAAGTCTTAATTTGCAATCTAGAGCCTGGGTCTGAAACCTGGAGCACAAGAGTTGGAGCATAGGAGCTGGAGGTAGAGACCAAGATTCGGTGGCTTGAGCATTGGTAGATCCAGAAAGATTCTCCTCCCAGGTAGATAAGCTGAAAGGAAAACAGTACCACCTGCTCTCCAGGCAGCATCTTTGACTGGGACTCTTCTTGCCAGTGCATAATAGGGGCTAGGTTCTTGCTAAGGATCCTTCTAGAGTGATAGTCTTGCCTAACAGTTGGAACATGGGATGCAAGCCTGGAATCTCCAGGGGGATGCTTCTGTATGGGCCTGTTGCCTCTGCTGCTCCTACTAGGTGGTAGCAGAGCCTAGAGGGCTGGTGGTCTTGGAACTCAACCAGCCCAGCCCAGCCCAGTCAAGGAAGAGCTATCACAGGACCTGGAATGTCTACAGGGTCTTCTGGTGGCAAGGGTTTGACTGCAGGCTTGGAAGCTCTGGGTCTTCTGGCAATGCTCCCTCTAAGCTGTGGAGTCTTATGAGCAAAAATTCTACTTTGTGAGCTACAGGCATTAAAGTTTTGAGTGAGCAATTTGGCTACTGCATAAATTAGTTTGCCCTGGAGCCATCCTTCCTGAGCTAAGACAAAAATGGGTGAGCTGGAGGCTAAAAAACTATGAGCTAGCTCACACTAACTCAGCTTAGAGGGAACACTGTCTTCTGGCAGCGAGGTCTCAACTACAAAATCTTTAGGTGTGGCCTCAGAAGCCAGAGGCTGTGAGTCTGAGGGAAATGCCATGGTGCTGGGATTTCCACAGCCCAGCTGATCCACCTCAGTATTCCCATCTCTTCCTTTGGCTCATCTTGTTCCTCCTCTGATGAGTCTGAGCACGGCTCAGTGAGAGTCATGACATTCAGATACATATAAAAGCTATATTCCATCTAAAAAGGACTAAAATTATGTTTCAATAACTATAGGTAATTTCCCCCCGGAGTGTACAAATTAAAAACAAAATGAGTAAAGGGAAGCCTTTAAATTAAGGGAGACTTTAAATATACTGAAAACACATATTTCTGCAAAATAATTTACTTGAATTTCTAGTTTTCCTTTTCACCAGGTATCTATGGTTGTTACAACCAAACATACATTAGAGACATTTTTATTTGCTGTGCATCTGTATGTGTTTGATTAGTGGTTAAGAGCGCCAGGTTTGATTCCCCACCACTCCACATGCAGCCAGCTGGGGGACCTTGTGTCAGTCACAGTTCTCTCAGAGCTGTTTTCTCTTTCAGAGCTCTCTCAGACCCACCTACCTAACAGGGTGTCTGTTGTGGGGAGATGATGGGAAAGCAATTGTAAACTGCTCTGAGACTCTGAGTGAAGGGTGGGGTATAAATTTAACTCTTCATTATTAATTTTAATGAGAGACAGACACAAGGAAATGCAAGCCTAGGGAGGTGGTCTTCAAGCAGTGGCTAGACAAGCACTTGCCACAGATGTTCTAGGCTGATCCTGCACTGAGCAGGAGGTTGGACTAGATTGTCTGTATGGCCCCTTCCAACTCCATGATCCAAAGATTCTATGATTCTATAAATTTTTGCTACGTTAACTAGCCAAGGAATCCTTGTGGCTGTATGCCCCTGATGCCTCTCTTTCATCACACATGGTGATCTAATTAATAATTTATGCTTGTGCAGAAAACCATCATTTGTTGTAACTTCCTAAATGCAAACTATGGTTTGCTGTCTTCCTAACAAACTGTTTGCATGAACAGAAGGATTTCTGCCAGTAGTGTGTATTTTTTTTTGCCTTCTGCCTTTCAACTGCTGTCCAAAATATTCCTCCCAATGCTGTACTTGGGGATAGGGGATCCCAGGAGTTGTACTTCTAGATGCATTTTGGGTTACACCAAAAGACAGGATGTCAGAAAGTCACAGTCTGAGGGTGGAAATCTTTTTATCAGTAGAAATGGTGTGGTGGATTCAAGCCCTTATGTTCAAACCACAACCTATGATTTCCTTACAAGCCAGGATTAAACGAGAGTTTGTGTTTTGGTCATAATGACTAACCATGATTTGCCATAGAAACATAAGTCTTTATGTAGATTGCTGTGCTTGAAGAACAAAGGTTAGGGAAAGAAGAAAAAGAATGTATACTTCATTCACGTATAAACAAACCATAGTTTTACTACTGTCTGAAGCAAGGCTTACTTATTGGATCTTTTCTTTAAACAACCTCTGATTTAAAGAACTGGAAGTATTTCTCTGAATTATATTTTGAGTTTCACAGTTCACTGATCTAAATAAGGCTCTTAGACAATTCCCTTGAATCTGACAAATGCGAAAATAACGATTTTTAAAATTTAAATGTTGTTATGCATTTCACCTTATTTATCTCATACTAATGTTATTTGCTTATTTATAAAATCTTTTAATCTGTTTTAGAGAAGAAAGAACAGTAATCTTTGATTCTTTCTGAACATCTGAATAAATGTCAAAGACTATGGAAGTCAGAACACCAAAACAGAATGCATCATCTTTCTTACACATTCTCACATTTGTATTGTCCATTTAAAAGATATGTTTGAAACAAAAGTATGGAATAGTTTATGCTTGCTGATCATATTCAGGATTGTCCCTTTTCAACTTGCAAGAAAAAAAAATCACTATTTCTCTCACATAAGGAGATAAAGTTCCTTTTGGTTTCATGATAAGTCCAGGGTGCATTTATATTGGTGAGTATGATCCATCTGAAGAAACATCTGAGAAGGACATTATGATATTAAGGCAGTGACAAAATTTTCTTTTCAAGTCTGCAGAGACCATATTACTGTGTCAAGACGATGGCAAAATTATGCCAATGTAAGCCTATGGAGACCACTTTACAATGTCGAGAAAGTGGAAAAACAATGTTATAGAAATGATTGAGAATACATTGCAAAGTTAAATTATGATGCCAAAACCTTGTCATTTTCTAGATTTCATGTTCGGGCTTTCAAATAATGCCAAGATCTTGAAAGTGACGACCAAATAAATGGGGTCAAATCATTAAGTTCTGTAAATTAAGGTTTTACATATGCTTCTATGTAGTTATGCAATGTAAGTTATATAATCAATAGATTTCCTGTAAGCTTCTTTTATATATATAT
>NW_015174863.1:4862-9405 GCF_001447785.1 Gekko japonicus | reverse complement strand
ATATATATATATATATATGTGCTTACATACCCGTATTCATTATCACATCTGAAAGTAGGGTCATGCTGGACACACTTCATACTGTGTGCTCATTAATGATGCTATAATCAGTGCTATAAACTCAGGTTGTAGGTATGCAGCCTGATCCTATGCATGTTTCCTCAGATGTAAGTCTTACTGTGCTCTATAAGGCTCCAAAGTAAATATACATAGGAATATGGTCTTAGTGAAATTGAAATACTTGAATTGTGAGTTTTTACTGGACTTCGTCTAGACTTACAGCTCTTGATTGACAGCTGTTTCATCCTTCCTGTTCACAAACTATCTCTTTTTGCACATTAGCTAATTCAATATTGACATTTTGTGTGGATCCTTCTTATAAAATACAAACTTTCTATATACACCTGTATACTGGTGGCATGAATATTGCTGAAATAACACTAGAATCTACTGGTGTGTAAAATAAACAATAGCAATCAAGGAAGAGAAATTTTATTGGTAAGCAATTCACATAAGAGAGTATAGATGGAAGACAATAAAGGCAAGCCCTTTTGTTCAACATTCCTTATTACATTCCAAAGAGATTTTTAGTGATGCACCAAAAATTGGATTGCTAATACTTGGAATACGAAAGAAGTAGTTCTCAGTTAATGGCTGCTAATCTGATTGGATCAGCACGTGCATGATTTTTAAAAATATGATGCAAACCTGTTCAGCAAGTGGTCATTTGATGCCAATTGAACAGACCAGGTGATCAGCTCACATTTGATCATCACATTCAGACCCTGTTAGTTCAAGTGCTGAAAACTTTCAATGTGAAATTTGCAGCACCTCTACACTTGACATGGAAATTCGTGGGAAGAGTGAGAAATGACAAATATGAGTATCCAGGCCATAAATGACATTTAAGGTCATGTTCCAGAACTTCTGTAACAGTTGGGCCTATGTGCTAATAGACTCACCAAGTTTTTGGAATGAAAATAAGCATAGTGTGCAAGGGTGTACAGCCTGTTTCAGTTATGAAATAGTGCACATATTCAATTCATCTGTCAGTTTTTCAAAATGATGATTGATCATTCTGCGTACTTACAAAATTATATTTATTTAGAAATTTCCTTCCTTCCTTCCTTCCTTCCTTCCTTCCTTCCTTCCTTCCTTCCTTCCTTCCTCAAATTAATTAAACACTGGTAATAGAAAGGAAGAAAAATCTCCCCAAAACCTGCCCTCCATCTTTATTCAGGTACCCACTTTCCAAAAAATAAAGTTCAATTTGATACTAGCCTTGAAAAACTGTGAATAAAGTTATATCCACTTATATCCACTTCCAACTCTATCTCATTACCCTACATTTTAAAACACTTAATTTTTAATGTAAAACTAAGAGTTCTATTTTATGATATATTAACCCAGAGGGATCAGGAAATGGTTCTAATAGTGAAACATTTAAGACATCAGTACTGTATATTTTATTGATTTATTTGACAGGCAGAAATATATCTCTATTGTATGACTGCACTTGACAAAAAGGTGTGAGATTGCTCACAATAATTTCATTTTAATCTAAGGCTGTGATCCTACCAGTGTTCCCTCTAAACTGAGTTAGTGTGAGCTAGCTCACAGTTTTTTGACTTTGGCTCACAATTGTTGTCCTTGCTCAGGAAGGAGCAAACTAGTTTATGCTCCAGAGCAAACTAATTTATGCAGTAGCCAAATCATTCACTTGCAACTTTAATGCCAGTAGCTCACAAAGTAGAATTTTTGCTCACAAGACTCCACAGCTTAGAGGGAACATTGATTCTAACCATGCAGTCCTAAGCAAAGTTATACCTTTCTGAAGTCAATGGGCGTATGAAAGAATATAACTGTACTTAGGATTACACTGTTGGGCACTTAGGTCTCTTGATGCTTGTACCCACAGCATTCCTCTGCTTTGAAGTAACTATTTGTCCATCTGTTTTTAAAGTGCACTTAAGGTAGGGACAAAGACAAATTTCAGTCTATATCCCCTCCCCCCCTCCCCATATATTTCACACTTGGGAAAAACAAACTTATAAGTCTTCATTTTTATACCAGGTTTTTTTTTCCCTTCATGAAATCTTTTTCTCTTACAACGAGCACATAATACATGAGTGGGTCATAGGGACCATATCACTCCAGTCTTGCCCCACTGTCAATGACTCTCAGTTTGCCTCTGGGTCCAATTCAAGTAGGGTTGCCAGCCCCCAGGTGGAAGCGGGGGATCCTGAGCTTAGATCAGTAACTGAGCTTAGAATTGTTTCCTTAGTTACTGGATTTTAGGTATCCTCCAATCTAGCCCATTTCTATGATACTATGATGGACCCCTGCTCCTTCTCTTCTGTGAGGCAGATTTTCCCACCAAAATGCTGTTCACCACTCTTACTGAGCAACCTCTTAGAAGTGTGTTTGAATAATAAACTTATAACTTTCTTTGTGTCCCACCCAGTGTTAAAGAAGTTATTTGGTTTTTGCCCAGGCCAGAGTTTTCTTGTAACTCAGCAGGAGCCCTCTTATGTAACCTTTTGGAAATGGCACTTGACATGAAGTAGGGTTGAAACAAAAAGGTTGATTTTATTGAACAGGCAAAGTTGGATCAGGAATGGGGCAAGGGACGATGAGTTAAGGAAACTGTAGTTCTTTAAAAGAAAATTAGAATATCTTGAACAGGCAACATTGTAAAATTGAATCTTAAATTCTAAGAGACAGTTCTTTACTGTGAGAGATTGGTTTATCTTGTAGACTAGGAATAAGGCCCATTGTGGAAATAAATACAACAAGCTCTAGAAAGAGGCTCTAGGAGCGTGCCAAGGCCTTGGGCACTCAGCGTCAATGTGCTGTGGTGACCTCAGCGGGGTATAATGACACAAGAGTCCACCATTTTCTCCAGAGGAACTGATCTCTGCTACCTGAAGAGCAGTTGTAATTCTGAGTGGTCTCCAGCCCTCACCTGGAGATTGGCAACAATTGTTACCTGGGAAGAAATGGCTGGTTTGGAGGGTGGAGTCTATGGCATTGTACCTGTCTGAGGTCCCACCCCTGCTCAAACCTCACCATCTCCAGGCTCCACCCCTCAAGTCTCCAGGAATTTCCCAACCTGTAGTTGGCAACACTATCTCCTTCCCAGCCAAGCAGCAACCTGCCATTATCTGCCCTTCTGATGTCAGATTTCCATCTCCTCCCCCCTCCGTCCTGGAGATCAGTTGTAATTCTGAGTGATTTTCACCCCTCTCCTGAGATTGGCAACAGTGGTTCCTCAGAAGGGAATGGCTGGTTGGGAGGGTGGAGTCTATGGCATTGTACCTGTCTGAGGTCCCACCCCTCCTCAAACCTCACCCTCTCCAGGTTCCATCCCTCAAATCTCCAGGAATTTCCCACTTGGAGTTGCCAACCCTATCTCCTTCCCAGCCAATCATCAACCTACCTTTATTTTCCCCCTCTCTCTTCAGCTTTCCATTTTCCCACACATGCACATGCAGCCTCTTCCATGTTCTGAAGCCCTGACTGCCACAGAGTCCATCATTTCTCCAGGGAAACTGATCTCTGCCATCTGGAGAGCAGTTGTAATTCTGAGAGATCTCCAGCCCTAACCTGGAGATTGGCAACAATAGTTTCCCAGGAGGAAAAGTAATCTTTCTCTGCAATGGGGACCAAAGCAGCTTACATCATTCTCCTCTCCCTTTTTTGACTTGCACAACAACCCTGTGAGGTAGGTTAGGCTGAAAGTCTGTGACTGGTCCAAAATCACCCCCTCAGCTTCTACAGAAAGAACCTGGATCTAGCAGACCCTGTTCTGAAGCACTGACTGCCATGCCTACAGTAGCCAACCTCCAGGTGGCGCCTGAAGGTCACCAGGTTTCACAACTGAACTCCAGACAACAGATCTCTCCCCACCCCCCGAGAAAATAACTGCTTTGGAAGGTTGGCTGTATTGCATTCTGTTCAGCTGAGGCTTCTCCCCTCCTCAAACCCTGACTTCCATAGACTCTACCAGAAAATCTCCATGAATCTCCCTACCTGGAGCTGGCAAACCTAGCCAGGACTGGCCCAGTGAGTTCCTCACAAAGGCCTGCAAAGGGTTTCCTTTGTCTGAACCAAGCTTGGTTGCCTACTATGTCGAAATGGGCTCCAGTTTACAACTCAGCTGTTTGCCTCCCACCCTCGTCCTGTGGGCGTATCTCACTCCTTAAGTTTGCTGCCACCACTCACGGAATCGTCACTGCCTTTTTAGAGGGACAGTGAGACTCCTCTGGCCAAATCTCCCTATTTGGAGATGGAATCCCCAATCTTTGGTGGATCCCTGGAAAGTTGGCAACCCAAGGGTCTGACCTTTCCTTGCTTCTCTGGGCTACCCCCTCACTTTGGTATTGTGCAGAGCAGGGGAGACTATGTGATCAGAGCACAACACAGATTATTAGCCCAAATTAAAGAATTTATTAAACTATTTACACAGTTATGGAGCACACATACACACCAGGAGTAAGCACACACTATAAACCAACAAAGCATACATCAACAGGGGTTAAAT
>NW_015174863.1:0-4153 GCF_001447785.1 Gekko japonicus | reverse complement strand
TATTTATAATCATCATTTAGTAAAGTGCATAGTGTATCATTATTTCATCCTAGTCAGGTATAAATATTCATTACAGTCAATAAGCAATAACATTCAGTATATACAGATTGATAACTACCAGACAATTTTGCATCAGTGTTTTCAAAGTCAAGCCCCAAAACACTGATGCAAAATTGTCTGGTAGTTATCAATCTGTATATACTGAATGTTATTGCTTATTGAATGTAATCAATATTTATACCTGACTAGGATGAAATAATAATACACTATGCACTTTACTAAATGATGATTATAAATAGAACACATTAGTTTGTTATAAGGTTTTTGCAGTGTATATTTATTTGTTGCTAGTAATTCTGAAAGGGCACAGTGACTGAAGGGGGAGTGGGCGGGGAAGAGGAGTAGACCCAGCACTCAGCCAATGGCATGTGAGTACTCTTGAGTGGTGGCTGATGGGCCAATGGCTGAGGGAGAGCATGGAATCTTGCCACCCCAAAACAGGATTATTATATTTTGTAGATTTCTTTCGGCAATAAGTTGTTTTAATACAGTTTTGTAGAAAATATCTTATTTTCCTGTAAGTTCTTCCTGTATACCAATACTTCCCTTTTTGGGATTATAACTTTCTCTTTCTGTACTTTAGAGGAGTCTAAAACTGTTTCTCTTTTCACTTCTTAAACCGGAGGTCCCTTCTGAGTTGAACCCTCTGAATAACTGGGTAAGGAATATTCTCCTTTTCCTAGGAGCGATAACCCTTTTCTGTTTGGCTAGGCTGGCAGTTTTCCACCAACTGTCCAGCCTCTTCAGGCAAACCTAAATCTCCAGTTCTGGAGACTGTGAACAAATTGAATTCAGCTAGTGCTGACACTTAGACATTAAGTTTCTGAACTTTTCCCAAATATGTTGGTGTACAGTAAAGGCGTGGAGCTGCGGTGGCTCAAGTGGTTAAGGCTGTGGAAGGTCAGTAGTTCAGCAGTTCGAGACCCGGGTTGCCGCATGATGGAGTGAGTTCCCGTCTCTAGTTCCAGCTCCTGCCAACCTAGCAGTTCGAAAGCAAGAAATTGCAAGTAGATAAATAGGTACCACTTTGGTGGGAAGGTAACAGCGTTCCGTGCACCTTGGTGTTTAGTCATGCCGGCCACATGACCATGGAAACGTCTTCGGACAGCGCTGGCTCTTCAGCTTTGAAACGGAGATGAGAACCGCAACCCTAGAGTTGGACTCGACTGGCTTTCAAGCAAGGGAACCTTTACCTTTACCTTTTACAGTAAAGGCTACGAGTTGTATCCTTTCACTTCTCAAGTGACTTGTCTGTTTTCCTCAGACTGACAGACACACTCTCCTCCTGACTGACAACTGCCAAGTCAAAATTCAAACAACAACTGACTCACTTTGACAAGACTCACAAGATTGTATAAACCTCTCCTCAGCTGGCACTGACCAAATAGAGAGAAAGGGGTGCACGCAAGGGGTCTGTAAAGGGCTGTAAAGCAATCAAAGTGCTTTACAATGAGACATTAACCCCTAATCTCCCAGTTTACTGAGTCTGATCTCCTAAGCATCCTGCTTTTGGAGGTCAGTTCGTCACAGAACCTATCCATTGTGATAAGAAATAATTGTGTTCATGGGAGTTCTCTTTGACACCTTTGACCACTACCACTACCAGTGAAGCAATGCAGGAGAAAGAAATTGGGAATGCAATGATATGGAGACTATGGCCGGTGTGTGCAGTAGCATAGAAGTTACAGGATGAAAGCAGAACATACATACAATAAATATTATGGGAACTAAACTAAACTAAAAAGTTTTTTAAAAACATGGAGCATGCACTGGACCAGTGTTCCCTCTAAGCTGAGTTAGTGTGAGCTAGCTCACAGTTTTTTAGCCTCCGGCTCACACATTTTTTTCTTAGCTCAGGAAGGATGGCTCCAGAGCAGACTAATGTATGCAGCAGCCAAATTGAGCTCACCACTTTAATGCCAGGAGCTCACCAAGTAGAAGTTGTGCTCACAGGACTCCACACCTTAGAGGGAGCATTGCACTGGACTGATATGAATTTACCCCAGGCTGAGCAACCTTTGGGTCCCATGAAGATGTTGGTGTGCCAGCAAACAAAGATCATGCTTGCACTTGGCCAGACTTACTTGAAGTGGTGGTGCTACAAGAGCTACCTTGGCCAATCTCACAGTCTTTCTTGAAGGGGAGAGAATTTTTAAACAGCAGCCAGCAGTTATGTTAGCCATTCTCTGTCGGTACTGACTCCAGCACCGACAGTGAAGAGCTTGGGCATGACTTTGGGTGCATCATTATTAATGGAGGCCCAAGTCACAAATGTTGCCAGATCTGCATTCCATTATCTTCATCAGGTCAGGCAAATGGCTCCCTACCTCTCCCGCTATGATCTAGCCACAGTGATCCATGCAATGGTCACCTCCAGAATGGATTACTGTATCTCGCTTTATGATGGGCTGGCCTTGAGACTGATTCAGAAGCTTCAACTGGCCCAGAATGCAGCAACACATGTTCTCACAGGGACACCCCTGAGAGCACACATACAACCAGTGGGCCGCCAGCTGCATTGGCTCCCAGTTGAACACTGGGTCAGGTTCAAGGTGTTGTATTTTAACCTTTAAAGCCCTCAGTGATCTGGGACCAAAATACCTTCAGGACCGTCTCTCCCAATATACCCCCCAAAGAGCATTATGTTCTACAAATCAACATCTGCTGGTGATCCCCGGCCTGAAGGAAATCTGCTGAGCCCTGGCTCCAGCCTGGTGGAACAGTCTCCCAAGTGAGATCCGGACCCTGCGGGACTTAATGTAGTTCCATGGGGCCTATAAAATGGGGATGTTCCGCCAAGCCTATGGTTGAGGCGGCATGAATTTAAACTGAGATTGACTTCCCCCATGCTGCTCTGCAATGCTGTGCTCAGTTCCATCTGCACTATTTCCAACTGACATTGATCTCGTCTGCCTTTCCCCCTCTTAATCAAAGTTACCTACCTATGCATACTTAGAGGCTCAGGAGTAGGCGATGACTGGTGCCACTGATATTGAGTGAATGTAAATTAAGACATTGGATTTTAATTGGTAGACTGTTTTAATTGTGGATTTATGTTAGATATATGTTGTTGTAACCCATCCTGAGCTTGCTTGCAGGGGAGGGCAAACTAAAAGTGAAATAAACAAGCAAACAAACAAACATCAAAGAGAAAGGTCACGTGAAATCAGGTGTTGAAATTACTGAGGTAAAACTATTATAAGCAAAGACTTTTGTTCTTATATATCAGGATAATGAGAGGTTCTTAAGTTATTCACAGTTACTTAGATCTTTATGTTAACAGGCTTTTGAGCCAGTATTTTCCCAAACACTCTAATACACTTTATTTGAATACTTGCTTTTGGTGATAACTTAATACTCACAAGGATCACAGTGGTAACACTCAACAATAACAGAACCACTCCATGTAAAATCTGGCTATATATATTGTAAACAATGTCATAGAATTAAGTGTAACATACAAAATTATTGAGTATCAGTAATATCATACAACATGCAGTAAGAAATCAATATAGTGTATAAAACTCTTTTTTTTATGTTAAGTCGCACAGTCGAGTTCGACTCTTCACGACCCATTGGACCAGATCACGCCAGGCCTTCCTGTCTTCAGCCGTCCTCTGAAGTTTGCTCAATTTCATGTTCATTGCATCTATGACACTGTCTAATCATATCATCCTTTGCCGTCCCTGTTTTCTTTGACCTTCAATCTTTCCCAGCATCAGGGTCTTCTCCAGTGAGTGCTCCCTTCTCATTTGGTGGCCAAAGTATTTGAGCTTCAGTTTCATTATCTGGCCTTCCAGGGAACAGTCAGGGTTGATTTCTTTTAGGATTGCCTGCTTTGATCTTCTTGCAGTCCAAGGGACTCTCAAGAGTCTTCTCCAGCATCATAGTTCAAAAGAATCTATTTTTCGGCGCTCGGTCTTCCTTATAGTCCAATTCTCGCAGCCATACATGACTACTGGGAATACCATTGCCTTGACCATGCGGACTTTTGTTGGCAAGGTGATGTCTCTACTTTTTATTATGCTGTCTAGGTTTGCCATCGCTTTCCTAGGTTTGCCATCGCTCTTAGGTCCTCTTCACTTTCTGCCAT
>NW_015174862.1:871293-871554 GCF_001447785.1 Gekko japonicus | reverse complement strand
GGGGAACCATAGTTGCCAATCTCCAGGTGGAGATAGGATATTATATACTGATGTAAATTGTATCAGAATCTTGTGACTCCAGATTGTCAGTACATACTTAATGGCATATGTTGTGTGTTAATCACCAACACTATTGCAGAAAACCTATCAGTGGAGCGAATGGAAAACTAGTGAAGGAGAATTGTTGAAACTCTATTTCAGTGAGTATGTATGTGCTGACAACTGGGGATATAGTTAATATGTTGTAATATAGTAAATATG
>NW_015174862.1:865055-871122 GCF_001447785.1 Gekko japonicus | reverse complement strand
TGCTGCCCTCTACAGACTCCACCCCCCAAACCTCCAGGTATTTCCCTCCTTATAGCTGGCAACCCTACTTTCCCCTCAGTGCCTGTTGGTAGGCAACTAAGCTTGGTCCTGTCACCTACTTTGGCCTTTGGGAGAAAACATATTGGGGCCAATCCTGATAGGGTTGCCAACTCCCGATGGGAAATTCCTGGAGATTTGAGGGATGGAGCCTGAAGAGGGTGAGGTTTGAGGAGGGGTGGGACCTCAGACAGGTACAATGCCATAGACTCCACCCTCCAAACCACTCAGTCCCTCATGGGGAACCATTGTTGCCAATCTCCAGGTGAGGGCTGGAGACCACTCAAAATTACAATTGCTCTGCAGAAGGGAGGGCGGAAGTCAGCTGAAGTCAAAGGGGCAGATAATGGTAGGTTGATGGTTAGCTGGGAAGGAGATGGGGTTTCCAACTCCAGGCTGGCAAATTCCTGGGGATTTGAGGGGTGGAGCCTGGAGAGGGTGGGGTTTGCGGAGGGGTGGGACCTCAGACAGGTAGAATGCCATAGACTCCACCCTCCAAACCAGCCATTTCCTCATGGGTAACAATTGTTGCCAATCTCCAGGTGATGGCTGGAGATCACTCAAAATTACAACTGCTCTTCAGGTAGCAGAGATTAGTTCCTCTGTAGAAAACAGTGGACTCTGTCATTATACCCTGCTGAGGTCGCCATAGCAAATTCACATTGTGCCCAAAGCCGGGGCACTTTCCCAGAGCCTCTTTCTAGATCTCATTGTATTTATTTCCACAACGGGCCTTATTCCTAGTAAACTGTATAAAGGACAGTAGCTGGTAAGCTCCAGGTTGTTGTATCCTCGCTGCAAGACCCCCTGGGCTGGGGGGGGGTTGCAGGGGGAAACCCATACGGGCAGACTGGAGAGCCAGTGGTGAAGCACTGGGCAGATGTTCCCATGCTGCTTGAATGCTGCAAATGAGGTTGTTCCACCATGCTGAAGCCACAATCAAAGTGGCTCTGCCCACTCCTCTGGAGTAGTCTCCTGTTCCCTCCCTTGCACTAGCTGCTCACTGGCCACACTGCAGCCCTGGATGGACTGGTTCCAGCCCCCAGGCCTTATGTTTGACACCCCTGATCTACACAAAACCATCTATTTTGCCTTATTGTACGTAGCACATGGCCTCATGGCTTAAAAAAAATGTTATCAGGGTTCCCTAACTTGCATCCTGCAGAGCGTCTAGAACTATCTCATACCAGTACAAGAGAGCCACTGTGGTGCAGTGTCAGACTGTCAAGGCATCAGAAGATCGCCATTCTGGTACGTCCCACACCGCAGCTAGTCTCCCAGGAGTTGTCAGCCCAGAGCTGTGAACCCTATGTGTTTTTTAAAATAACAAAAACCCTTTGCCACAAAGTTCACAATTTCAGGGTGCTCGGAGATATTCAGGGAAAATAAAACTAGCTTCCACTCATCCCATGCATTTTTCCATGGCAACTCATAGACATCAATCATTCATCTGCTCCTCCAGTAGAAGAAACACTTCCTTATTTCCCAGACAACCAAGCCAATGGTTGTATGTTCGGCTGGTAGTTTTGTTGCCTGTCAGCACAACAGCAAGACTTTCAAGGCACTGTTGCGCATGACTAGGTGGGACACCATGTAGTAGGATTGTAAGTTCTTAGCGCACACCTCCTTGAAAAGAATGCAGTGCAGATGAATAACTCCCAGTTGTGCCTGTCAATGCAGTTGTTATCCAGCTCCACTGCATTGCTTTCATTAGGATGTGCTGTTCCAATGCTCACCTACTCTGTCCACAGTCTACCTCTACCCCAACAGGTCATAAGAATGTAAGAAAATAAGAAGAGCCCTGCTGGATCAAACCAACAGTTCATCTAGGCCAGCATGCTGTCTCACACAATGGCCAACCAGCTCCTCTGGAGGGCCAACAGGGCACAGAGGATGAGGCCTTCCTCTGACGTTGCCTCCTGGCTCTAGGTTTCAGAGGTTTAGTGCCTCAGTTCAAGGTGACTTGATTGGGTAGAAGATTGGCCCACTGGTCTTCAAAACAGGAACACATTCCAATCTTCCCCCAACACCTGTTCCCTTGCAAACAAGGGTGTGTGAAAGCAGTAATAAAACAGGCAACTTCAGTAATAAAACAGGGACGCATTCCAACTTCCCCCCAATGCCTGTTCCCTTGCAAACAAGGGTGTGTGAAAGCAGTAATAAAAATATTCATGAAATGTTTCCTTCTGTTTTATGGGGGGGGGGAATCATCAAAGTGATGCAAAATGAACCACTCAAAAATTAGGGGGCTGTAATTTTCCTTCACATACAAACAAATGGATAAATGTTATTGAATGTAAAGAAAATATCAGGAAAATTCATCTTCAGTGCAAAAACACAGAAAAGCCCCTTTTGCCCCAAGTATTCCATCGTTTGACCATTAATATACAGCCCTTTTCGGACATTCTATGGTCACAGAATGAACATGTAGGGAGGAGGAAAAAGCAGAAGCTTCACCGAGAACTATGCTAGGTCCAGAAACCCGCTTCTCCCTGGGTTCCCAATCAGAAAGAGAGCCTTATAAATACACACCTGTATGTGCATAAGGGTTATAGTGCATTCCGGTAAACATATGTAGCTTGGGGGGTTGGAGCTGACCATTGCAATCCCACTCTTCCCTCCCTAATTCACATTTATTCTCCATCCTTGGTGGTGGAAAGTGTCACCAAGTGGCACTTAAGTTATGGCAACCCTGTAGAGTTGTCAAGGCAAGAGACATTTAGAGGTGGTTTGTCATTGCCTGCCTTTGTATCCCAACACTGGACTTCCTTGGTGGTCTCCCATCCAAATACTAACCAGGGCTGACCCTGCTTAGCTTTCTAGATCTAGAAGAAGAGGAGGAGTTGGATTTATACCCCACCCTTCACTCAGAGTCTCAGAGCAGCTTACAATCTCCTCTCCCCACAACAGACACCGTGTGAGGTAGGTGGGGCTGAGAGAGAGCTGAGAGAACAGCTCTTGAGAGAACAGCTCTGAGAGAACTATGATTGGCCCAAGGTCACCCAACTGGCTGCATGTGGAGGAAGAGTGGGGAATCAAACTCGGTTCTCCAGATTAGAGTCTGCCGCTCTTAACCACTACACCAAACTGGTGAGATCCGGCTAGCCTGGGCTATCCAGGTTAGGGTGGGTCACCCAGATCAAGGGAAATCCTAACTGTTGTTGGGATTGCAGCCCGAATCTCTCTGGGAGCAGGCCTGAGAGCAGCCAGCATTGCCACAGCTGTTCATGCAGACTTCAGGGCCTTCACCACAGTCCTCCAGTTGCCCACTTCTGCTGCGCAGTCCAGAGGAGGAGCTGGGAGGGCTGAAGTATCTTGCCTTTGCAGATGACAGTTACCAGACATGTCTGTCATCCTAACCCATAGCCTGAGAAAACTAAAGATGAGAAAGCTAAAGTAAGAAGGAGTTAGATCTGAGTACATTTTACTTCATACACGGATCAAATTTTTAAAACTAAAAAGCGTCACCTTACAAATTCTATTTTACTATTTGGTGTACTACACTCTTGGGCTAAAAGGACTCGTGGGCACTCCATGAAATTGCTGAGCGGTCGGGTTAGAACGGATAAAAGGAAGTACTTCTTCACCGAAAGAGTGATTAACACGTGGAATTCACTGCCACAGGAGGTGGTGGCGGCTACAAGCATGGACGGCTTCAAGAGGGAATTAGATAAGCATATGGAGCAGAGGTCCATCAGTGGCTATTAGCCACAAGGGATAGATAGGGGCTCTGGGGCAAGGGATGCTCTGTCTTCTTGGTGCTTGGGGGGGGGTCAACAGTGGGGCCAGGACATTAGTGGACCTCCTGATGGCACCTGGTATTTCTGGCCACTGTGTGACACAGAGTTTTGGACTGGGTGGGCCATTGGCCTGATCCAACATTGGCGTCTCTTATGTTCTTATGAGTCCAGTAAAACCTTAGAGACCAACCAGATTGTCAGAGTATAACCTTTTGAGAGTCAGGTATGAGTGTCTGATGAAGCAAGCTTTGGCTCTCGTAAGCGTATGGCCCAAAAATCTTGTTGGTCCCTAAGGCAGTGTTCCCTCTAAGCTGAATTAGTGTGAGCCAGCTCACAGTTTTTTTAGCCTCCGGCTCACACATTTTTTGTCTTAGCACAGGAAGGATGTCTCCAGAGCAAACTAATTTATGCAGCAGCCAAATCGCTCGCTCACAGCTTTAATGCCCGTAGCTCACAAAGTAGATTTTTTTTCTCACAAGACTCCACAGCTTAGAGGGAGCATTGCTCTAAGGTGCTACTGGACTCCCATCTAGATTTAATACTGCAGACCAGCACAACCACCCACAGAAATTAAAGTAAGGGAAAGTGTCTGCTTCAATTAGAAGCATTACGGGTGCCTTTAATCAATCGGATAATGCAGCAATGGATATAATTTGTTCTATGTTGCAAAAAAAAAAAAAGATGTCTGAGCAGAGGAGAACAAGTTTGCTAAACTCCCTCTCACAGCACCTCTTGGGGGCATCTTTCCCTCTGCCTTTGCCCTCAGTCCTCCTCCCCGGCTCAAGCAGCCACGCTGGGCTTTGGGATCAGCCGCCTGCCCAGCTTGGACTATTGTTGCTTCTCCATCCATCATTCAGGCTTCCGACACCTGATCCTCTGGAAACCAATTCATTTTAATTACCACAAGCACCACAGAGCCAACGGATCATTCGATCGGTTCCATTTCTTGCTGGAACTGACTTCCTCAAAGACATTAGCCGAGCGGAGCGTGTGAAACCAGCCCCACAATCAGTTTACTGGGAGACAGTCCACTTGTGCCCCCTTGGTGAAGTGGCTGTGTGATCTGCTTGGAGCCCCCAGAATTTACTAGGCATTAATCTCACATAGTTGCCAACTGCCAGGTGGGGCCTGGAGATCTCCTGGAATTACAACTGAGCTTCAGACAACAGGGATCAGTTCCCCTGGAGAAAACGGCTACTTTGGAGACTGTGTGGCTTTACAACTTGCTGAGTTCCCTCCCCAAACCCCACCCTCCACAGGGGTCCACCTCCAAATGTCAGAGTCTTCCAACCCAGAGTTGGTAACCATAAGTACAGCTTGTTCTCACTGACAACGTGGCTTGGATTACAGAGACTCGGGTGCCTGTATCTACACATTGTTGGATATTATGCTGTCATTACACTATTCACCTCCTTGATTGTCTTGCCCATGCAGGAAATCTGGTAGTGAGGAATGGCCATATTGATTTCATACATGTTTTTAAAAATTCCCCCATCTTCCAAGGAGGAGAGGGTGGCAGACAGCATTCTCCCCTCCTCCTCTTTATCTTCACAACATCCCTGCAAGGTAGATTACATTCACAGACAGTGACAGGGTATCCCAGATCCTACCCCAACACCTTGACCACTACACCGTGCTGGCTAAAGTGCAACTACAAGGCAATATCCAATTATATGTGAATGCAGCCTTATGAGGTCTCTCTCAGCGTAATCCTTCTTACAAAGATGTCACATTTGAACCCACAGGGTTGTCACATTTGAACCCATAGAGGTCAACTTTGCCTTTAAAGTTAAAAGGCTCCAGGGATTGTGTGTTACTGCATCTCCCTTCCTTGACTTAATTGGTCATTTGATGCCCCCCAACACACACACACCTGCTGTGGGTCAATATTCAAGTCACCTTTTTTCTCTCTCTAGGCAGCAAGCAAATGCATAAAAGGCCCAGGAGCAGTCTCACAATCCCGTGCCTCTTTGTTAATATTAGAACTAAAGTCCACCGTCTCCAAGCTGCCATCTACCAGCTTTATAGTTTCAGAGGGTAGGCATGTTGGTTTGCAATAGAAGAGCTAGATTCAAGTACAGGAGCATCTTCAAGACCAACAAAGATTTTTGTGGTATGAGCTTGAAACACATTAAACGGCCTTACACTGAATCAGACCCTTGGTCCATCAAGGTCAGTATTGCCTACTCAAAGGAGCAACTGCCTGCCACATCTTTTAACTGGAGATACCGGGGATTGAACCTGGGACCTTCTGCATGCTGAGCAGATGT
>NW_015174862.1:841048-860801 GCF_001447785.1 Gekko japonicus | reverse complement strand
AAGGGAAAGTGTCTGCTTCAATTAGAAGCATTACGGGTGCCTTTAATCAATCGGATAATGCAGCAATGGATATAATTTGTTCTATGTTGCAAAAAAAAAAAAAGATGTCTGAGCAGAGGAGAACAAGTTTGCTAAACTCCCTCTCACAGCACCTCTTGGGGGCATCTTTCCCTCTGCCTTTGCCCTCAGTCCTCCTCCCCGGCTCAAGCAGCCACGCTGGGCTTTGGGATCAGCCACCTGCCCAACTTGGACTATTGTTGCTTCTCCATCCAGGTTGCTTCTCCATCCATCATTCAGGCTTCCGACATCTGATCCTCTGGAAACCAATTCATTTTAATTACCACAAGCACCACAGAGCCAACGGATCATTCGATCGGTTCCATTTCTTGCTGGAACTGACTTCCTCAAAGACATTAGCCGGGCGGAGCGTGTGAAACCAGCCCCACAATCAGTTTACTGGGAGACAGTCCACTTGTGCCCCCTTGGTGAAGTGGCTGTGTGATCTGCTTGGAGCCCCCAGAATTTACTAGGCATTAATCTCACATAGTTGCCAACCGCCAGGTGGGGCCTGGAGATCTCCTGGAATTACAACTGAGCTTCAGACAACAGGGATCAGTTCCCCTGGAGAAAACGGCTACTTTGGAGACTGTGTGGCTTTACAACTTGCTGAGTTCCCTCCCCAAACCCCACCCTCCGCAGGGGTCCACCTCCAAATGTCAGTGTTTTCCAACCCAAAATTGGTAACCATAAGTACAGCTTGTGCTCAATTACAACGTGGCTTGGATTACAGAAACTCGGGTGCCTGTATCTACACATTGTTGGATATTATGCTGTCATTACACTATTCACCTCCTTGATTGTCTTGCCCATGCAGGAAATCTGGTAGTGAGGAATGGCCATATTGATTTCATACATGTTTTTAAAAATTCCCCCATCTTCCAAGGAGGCTGTATCTACACATTGTTGGATATTATGCTTTCATTACAGTATTCACCTCCTTGATTGTCTTGCCCATGGAGGAAATCTGGTATTGAGGAATGGCCATATTGATTTCATACATTTTTTAAAAAATTCTCCCATCTTCCAAGGAGCAGAGGGTGGCAGACAGCATTCTCCCCTCCTCCTCTTTATCTTCACAACATCCCTGCAAGGTAGATTACATTCACAGACAGTGACAGGGTATCCCAGATCCTACCCCAAAACCTTGACCACTACACCATGCTGGCTGAAGTGCAACTACAGGACAATATCCAATTATATGTGAATGCAGCCTTGTGAGGTCTCTCTCAGCGTAATCCTTCTTACAAGGTTGTCACATTTGAACCCATAGAGGTCAACTTTGCCTTTAAAGTTAAAAGGCTCCAGGGATTGTGTGTTACTGCATCTCCCTTCCTTGACTTAATTGGTCATTTGATGCCCCCCAACACACACACACCTGCTGTGGGTCAATATTCAAGTCACCTTTTTTCTCTCTCTAGGCAGCAAGCAAATGCATAAAAGGCCCAGGAGCAGTCTCACAATCCCGTGCCTCTTTGTTAATATTAGAACTAAAGTCCACCGTCTCCAAGCTGCCATCTACCAGCTTTATAGTTTCAGAGGGTAGGCATGTTGGTTTGCAATAGAAGAGCTAGATTCAAGTACAGGAGCATCTTCAAGACCAACAAAGATTTTTGTGGTATGAGCTTGAAGCACATTAAACGGCCTTACACTGAATCAGACCCTTGGTCCATCAAGGTCAGTATTGCCTACTCAAACGAGCAACTGCCTGCCAGATCTTTTAACTGGAGATACCGGGGATTGAACCTGGGACCTTCTGCATGCTGAGCAGATGTTCTACCACTGAGCTGCAGCCACTCCCAGGAGGAAGGTATCTAATGAAGGGAGGAGCTTTGACTCTCAAAAGCTTACACCTCGAAAATCATGTTGGTCTCTTTATAGTTACGTTGTCCTGAGTTCTCTGAAGGTTTACAAAAACCACACAAATCCCACCCCCTTTTCTCAAAATCATTGTTTCCCAACCTGCAGGCCAGAAGCCAAAAGTGGGTTGAAAAGCCCTTGAAAGTGGGTCACAGGCCATCCCTCCCTAATGGCCACCCCTGCCCTTTCCTTTGCTCTCTTTTGTATCTTGCAAACCGAGATCTGACCCTGGAAACAATATCTTCCAAGTCATACATGTGTTGTGAACTTTTCTTCACTTCATATGCATGTTGATCCTGACGGTGTCTGTTGGTTACTGGAGTGAATTTCTTAGAATGTTTGGGTGGGGGGGGGGGGGGGAAGGTTTCCCAAGGGAGTGATGGGGGGTGTCAAAGGCCGGAACGTAACCTTCATATTCAAAGGCTGAGTGTGTCAGAATGCCACTGGCTTGGGGTTTGTAGTGGGGATAGTTGTTGTGCGATGTTTGTTGGTTGGTTTCTCAAAAACCAGGTAAGACTGCAGAAAATGGAATACTGAGCCAGCTGGGTGCCAAGGTTGTGGTTTGCCTAGAGCACAGACACACACTCACACACACAAAACACCTTGGCCCAGCCCTGGATGGGTCACCATACCAAAAAGTTTGAGAACCGCTGCAAATGGATCTCTCCCAGACAGTCCAAGGATGTGGCACTGCCGAAAGCTGCACGATGCCGATTCAAGAAATGACTCCTGAGAGCCAACAAAAGCGAGAGATTCTCGGAGAGACCCCCCAATCTCCACACTTGGCTGGACGGCGTCTAAGTGACGTTCTCATGCGCTGGTGGGAAGCAAAAGCGCTCGACACGAGCTGGTACCGCTGGGGGGGGGGGGGACGCCACTCTTCTGCTCGGAGGGGGCTGAGCGCAAAGGCCCAGCGGTCGTCACAGGAGAGGGAAACCGGCTGGCCGTCAATCCGCCGCCCCACCCGGAGAGCATCAGCCTCCCAACGACGGGGGGAGCCGAGGAGAAATGGCCCCGCCCTTAATCCCTCTCTGCAAGCCGATTAGCACGGCCAGAGGGAAGCCCCAGAAACATGCCGGCGGCACCCCCCCCCCCCCCCGCGCGCGCAAACTGGCACCAAGTGGCGCTCCCGAGAAGGGTGTCCCACCACCATCCCAGCAAGCCCCGGGAGCCCTCGACGGAGCGACGCTCGCCTATTCTTTGACGCTCAGGAAGGACCTCCGTAAGCCCCACCACTCCACACGCTCCGCACCAAGCGCACGCCCGGAGTCTCCCCCCCCCCCCAAAAAAAAAAAACAAAACACTTTCCAACCTATGAAAACCTGGAGCGCTCCGACGCCGTCGCGGGAGCGCAGACCTGACTTTGCATTTCCCTCCAACTTCCCCACGGAGACGAAGGGGGCTCCGCAAAACCAGCCAGGGCAACCGGCGGGGGAAAAAAGCCCAAGCCCAGCCGGACTTACTTGCCGCTGCGATCCAGTCTCCCGTCTCCGTTCAAAGGGGCTTCGGCTCTTCCTCCGTGGTGCGTCGCGGGCTCGGCACACCTTCTGTCTTGGCGAGGCGACGGAGTTCCCTTCCTGCGGGCGGGCGGGGCGAGCGTCTCCGTGTCCTTCTTCCTCTTTTCCTTCGCGTTCGGCTCCTTTCCCCCGCCTGCCCTCGACTCCCGAGGCGCCTCTCCCTCTCTCTCTGTTCTCCGCCTTCTCCGTCGGCCCTCTTCTCGTCGGGTCGCCTCGCTGAAGGTTTTATACTCCAGCGGGGAACCTGAGCCTTCCTTTGACTCGAGAGAGCGGACGGGGAGTGAGCGGCTGAAGAGGGAAGCGGGGAGGGAGGGAGGGAGGGAGGAGAGAGCGGCCGGCTCGCTCATGTGATCTGACTGCCTGGGAAGCTTCTTCAAAGGAGGTCACTCCCGGGGCAGGCGCTCCCGCCAAGGCTGAAGGAGCGGGGACGGGAGAAGAACTTTCTGCCGGCGAGGCGTTTTCAGTCAGTGCTCAGGAAAAGTAGCAGGAGAAGAGCTTTAGACTTCTGCAAACTTCACAGGGGCTGCAACCCTCTGACAGCCCTCCATGCCTGAAAGGAGATGGATTGGGTCTAAGGATAGGGTTCTCACAAATTAGGGCACATCAATCTCCAGTTCTAACATATTTATTACCTATGTGGTTTTTGCCCCCCAGTTGAACCGTAACAGATGATAACCAGGAACTAACTTGTCATTCTGTTAAAAAAAAAATGTGTCCTCACTATTTTGCATGCTAATATAACAAACCACTCCCATATATACAACTATGATATCTAATTCCATTTCATCATCTGGCGTAGTGTGCCTGCACAGAAAGCTCACACCTTGAAAAAAAACTTTGTAGGTCTTAAAGGTGCCATTGGACCCTAACTTTGTTCTATTGGAAACTCACATTTAGAGATGGCTGTGAATTTCTCATCCCTGCTCTTTTAATCTGAAAGGCCTGTTTCTGTTTATTATTCCCTTTATTGACCTTTGGCCCTTTATTTTCATAGCGTTTTCTGCTTCCTTGCCCCCAATTTTCCTGCAAAATGCATTTCCCAGCATTATTTCTGTATCAATAAATCAACACTGTGCATATGTTAGACATAGATCAAGATGGGTAGCCATGTTAGTCTGTCCGTAGCAGTAGAAAAGAGCAAGAGTCCAGGAGCACCTGAAAGACTAACAGGGTAGGAGCTTTCGTGAGTCACTGCTCACTATTCCAGATACTGAAGAAGTGAGCAGTGACTCACGAAAGCTCATCCCCTCCCACGTATTTTGTTAGTCTTTCAGGAGCTACTCAACTCTTCCTCATATCCAGGGCCGGCTCGAGGTTTTTCGGTGCCCTAGGCGAAACTAGTGCCCCCCAGGTGAGGCTGCCTTGTGGCGCCCCCCTCACCTTGTGTCTCCCCCCCCCCGCGTTCCTCTCCGGTGCTCAAGACGGGTGCTAAGCTGGGCGCATTGGGTGTGGGGGAGAGGGGGCTACAAGGCTCTTCAGAGGGTGGCCCTTCTGCTTTTTCTCCCCCCGTCTCCTTCCCCCCTGGGGAACTGGGACCCCCCTCAGCTGCGTGTGCCCTGTCCCTTCACAGCGACCCCCCAGTCAGGGACTAGATGCATGCAGGGCTTTTGGCAGGAGGGGGCGGGTGCAGTTTGGCGCCCCTAAGGGCCGGCCCGCTCTAGGCGAATGCCTAGTTCGCCTAGTGAGTGAGCTGGCCCTGCTCATATCTTAGATGTGTTATCTATATAAAAGACCTGCGAAAAAGCTCTACACAATGCATACCAATTGGAAACAAGGGCAAAAATAAAGATCTGAAACCACTGGCAAAGAAATGAAATGGGGAACATTTGGCTATCCCTCCTCACATGGCGCAGCAGGCCAGATGTTGTCATTCCAGCATACCTTTGCAAGGAAATGGAATGTAACATCAGGATCCACACACAGAAGGTCTCAGTGGCTTTGTTGTTATTGTTGCCATCAACTTACAGCTGACTTATGACGACCCCATAGGGTTTTCAATACAAGACATTCTGAGGTGGTTTGCCATTGCCTGCCTCCACGTTATGACCTTGGTATTCCTTGGGGGGGGGGGTCTCCCTTTCAAATACTGACCAGAGCCCACCTTGCTTAGCTTCCAAGATCTGATAAGATTAGGCTACCCTGGACTGTCCGTGTTAGGGCTCTCAATGGCTACTTCTGTCAATAAGGGGTTTGGTTCTAATACTATGCTTGCAGCTATATTGCATTTGGCTAAACTGTTGACAGAGATGGTGGGCTCCCTTTTTCTGGCAAGAAAAATAACTTTTAAAAAAACAGAAGTGGAAGCATAATCTCAAGTGAGTTCAAAGTTTCAGCATTACCAGACTCATGTGAGTAGTTTTCTTTCCCACTCCAAGGTGACTCCTGAAACGGCGTGGAAGCCACTTCACTGTGTCCACAGGAAGCAGATTTTTTTAAAAAACAAAGAAATAGCTTCCGTGATCTCACATAAGCAGCTTCTCTGGCATTTCGTACTGATGTGAGCTGACCACTTGCATACACTGTTATTTGTACAGGTAAACCTAGAAAAAAAAAACATCTGGAAGGCTTGTAGAACCTCTTTGTGTATCTGGACAACTGGCTCTTCGAATGCACAGATGACTTCATCTTTAACATGTGAAGGTGGTGCTCCTGTGGAGTCAGCTCCGTCTTTGAAAGCCCTGGACAAAATGACTTTCAGAGGTGCCTCATGTGTGCAGGCAGGCATGCACACACAAATGCATGCCATCCTGGAGAAGCGAAAGGGTTGCTTCTTTTTAGCTACATCACAAAAGACAGGGAAAGCTACATTTCTACAGCTTTCTGAAGCGCACATGGACACATGAAACTGTCCTGTACTGAATCAGACCACTGGCCTGTAGCTACAGTGGGGCGATTGGGGGTTCTGCCCCCTTCCTTAAAGAGTCATGCCCCTTCCTTAAAGGGCCCCCACTTCTTCCTTTAAATGCTCTTGAGAAGAAGTGGGAGGTGGCATGCACCTCTCTCCCTCCCCCTGGAAGATTTAAAGGGATTTGTGGGCCACAGGCTCCTTGCTGATCAGCTGAAGGGCCTTTTAAATCTTGCAAAAGGGGAGGGAGAGGGACACATGCCATCCCCCCTAATTTTGGCAAATAATGTCAGCCCCACCAGAAAATGATTTGCCCCACAAGTCACAAAATTCCGGCTACGGACCTGCCACTGGTCTATCATAGACAGATTTGCCTACTCAGACTGGCAGCAGTTCTCCAGAGTCTCAGGTCAAGGTTTTTCACATCACCTACTACTGGAACCTTTTAACTGGAGATGCCAGGGATTGAACCTGGGACCTTCTGCATGCCAAGCAGAGGCTGTATCACTGAGTCACAGGCCCTACAATGTGGCTAGTACAGATCTTTCCACGGGGTTTGTGCTGCCATAGAGACCTAGAGAGTGCTCTTCCATTTGCTGCGAGCTGGCACCCAGGAAGCAGCAGCCGTGTGGTTATTTTGTATTTGTTGTTGTTCAGTTGCACAGTCGAGTCCAACTCTTCACAACCCCATGGACCAGATCACGCCAGGCCATCCTCTGAAGTTTGCTCAACTTCATGTTTGTTGCATCTATGACACTGTCTAACCATCTCATCCTTTGCCGTCCCCGTCTTCTTTGACCTTCAATCTTTCCCAGCATCAGGGTCTTCTCCAGTGAATGCTCCCTTCTCATTTGGTGGCCAAAGTATTTGAGCTTCAGTTTCATTATCTGGCCTTCCAGGGAACAGTCAGGGTTGATTTCTTTTAGGATTGACTGATTTGATCTTCTTTCAGTCCAAGGGACTCTCAAGAGTCTTCTCCAGCACCATAGTTCAAAAGAATCTATTCTTCGGCGCTCGCCCTTCCTCATAGTCCAACTCTCGCAGCCATACATAACTACTGGGAATACCATTGCTGTGACCATGCAGACTTTTGTTGGCAGGGTGACGTCTCTACTTTTTATCATGTTGTTTAGGTTCGCCATCGCTTTCCTCCCAAAGAGCAGGCGTCTTTTAATTTCATGGCTGCTGTCACAGTCTGCGGTGATTTGGGATCCCAGGAACGTGAAGTCTGTCACTACTTCCACGACTTCCCCTTCTATTTGCCAAGGAGTGATGGGGCCGGATGCCATGATCTTAGTTTTTTTGATGTTGAGCTTCAAGCCCACTTTTGCGCTCTCCTCTTTTACTCTGAGCAAGAGGCTCTTTAGGTCCTCTTCACTTTCTGCCATTAGAGTGGTATCGTCTGCATATCTGAGGTTGTTGATCTTTTCCCCAGCAATCTTAATTCCCGCTTGTGATTCATCCAGGCCAGCATTTCGCATGATGTACTCTGCATATATATTAAATAAGCAAGGTGACAATATACATCCTTGTTGTACTCCTTTTCCTATGCTGAACCAATCAGTTGTTCCGTATCCGGTTCTAACTGTCGCTTCTTGGCCCTTATACAGGTTTCTCAAGAGACATGTGAGGTGGTCTGGTACTCCCATCTCTTTAAGGACCTGCCATAGTTTGTTGTGATACACACAGTCGAAGACTTTAGCGTAGTCAATGAAGCAGAAGTAGATGTTTTTCTAGTACTCTCTTGCTTTCTCCATAATCCAGCGAATGTTGGCAATTTGATCTCTAGTTCCTCTGCCTCTTCGAAACCCAGCTTGAACTTCTGGCAGTTCTCTATCCACGTACTGTTGAAGCCTTGCTTGTAGGATCTTGAGCATAACCTTGCTAGTGTGTGATATGAGTGCAATTGTGCGATAGCTTGAACATCCCTTGGCATTGCCCTTCTTTGGGATTGGAATGTATACTGACCTTTTCCAATCCTGTGACCACTGTTGCATTTTCCAAATTTGCTGGCAAATTGAGTGCAGCACTTTAACAGCATCATCTTTTAAGACTTTGAATAGCTCAACTGGGATACCATCACCTCCACTAGCTTTGTTGTTAGTAATGCTTTCTAAGGCCCATTTAACTTCACATTCCAGGATGTCTGGCTCGAGGTCAGTGATTATACCGTCGTGGTTGTCAAGGACATTGAGGTTTTTCTTGTATAGTTCTTCTGTGTATTCTTGCCATCTTTTCCTAATCTCTTCTGCTTCTGTTAGGTCCCTACCGTTTTTGTCCTTTATCATGGCCAGCTTTGCATGGAATGCTCCCTTGATTTGTAGACCTCAGTACTAACAGGGTTTAAAGGATCATGGCGTCATGCTCTGCTCTCTCCCATGGTTGCTGCCTGCAGACAGGCAGATAAGCAAGCAAGGCACCAATGAACCATTCCGACTCTCATGTTCCCCCATTGGGTGAAGATGTGACCATTGCAGCTAGATGTAACCACTACCAGTGTTTACCCACCTGCTCCTTTACTTTAAGGAAAAGCAACGGTGGAATCCGACTCCCCCTTGGGTACATCATGTGTCACTGTACCTTCCCGTGCTAGCTGGCAGGGGGAGGGAGAGAGAAGAGAGCCTCCCTTTGCCACCACTTAGAAATTCAGCATTCTGCTGGTCCTCCCAGGACTCTGCCAGTAGTCCAGTGATACTGATCCTTGGCACTCACACTTCCAGCTGAACATGGGGCTCACCTATAGCAACTCCAAGAAGGTGCGTGAGTCACTGCTGCTTCTGACGTTATCAGCAGTGTAAGCAGAAAATCAACAAATATCTCTCCAGAGAGTGCTCATGGCTTTATGAAAAAGGAACTAGCAAAACTCCTTTCTTTAAAATATTTATACCCTACCCTATCTCTGAAAACTCAAGGCGGCTAACAAAACAGGAGAAGCTGCAGGGAGCATAGACACTACCGGGCATGCACAGTGTCTAACATATTAGAACTAATACAGAATTAAAACACAAGAATTAGAAAACAGCACACAGAATTAACACGGGTATATAACAAATAAATGTGCCGCCACCACTTACTACAGTAGGCTATTCAACTACTATAGAGAATGCCTGTGACTGGACTCTAGTTAAGGAGAACATATTAGGTGAGGGTACTTTGACAGGCCATTTCTATTAACTGAGGGGACCCACCCAGCCTCCTATGTTTAGGCAGGATTCATATATTAACAAACAGGAAGTTTCTTTATTTACATGTGGGTTTCAAAGAACAGATAAGCAGCACAGGTGTCCAGGCAGACAAAGGTGAAACCTGGCTGAGGCACATTCCTTTAAACTAGTTATGGCTTCAGATAATAGTTTGGATTTTCTTTAATAATTTCTGGCACAAACTGCCAGCCACTAGCCACTAGGCTGGATCCTCTCTCACACACAGGATTCCACTCAGACCAGCCTGCCCCTTCCCAAGAGACAGACAAAATGGTTCAAGCTCTACTCATTGCCAGAGACAGGCCTAACAATGGGTATTCAATTCTCTATCAGAAGTAGAGCCAACCACTCTGCCACACTACCAAGCAGAGCTACCCGTCACTCTTTGCCTGAGTCAGACCGGAGGTCTCTCTGCTCCCGCCCTGAGGCAGAACTGAACTGAACTCCTGCTGTGTTTCCCTCCAACACTCCATCCCCTCTTCCTCAAAGGTCATCAGATGCTGCAGCAGTGCTCCCATCGGCTCAAGTGAGTGGCTATTTTCCCCTTCAGGGGTGAGACAGCCTTCTGTCCATCACAGGTACCACCAGGAGAAGGCTGTCTGAGGAACTCAACTGGTGCATGGGAGAATACTGGAAAACGTGCTTTGAGAGGTACGAGGGTGCCAGGAGGTAAAGGGGTTTAAACGTGAGAAACTGCAGTTTGAATTAGGCCTGGAAGAAAATAAGCAGCTAATACAGATGACACAGCATTGGTCTGATGCAGTCCTGCTGCTGCATTCTGTACCAATTGAACCTCCCAAGATGTCTTCAAAGGCAGCCTCACATAGAGCACATTACAGTAGTCTGGTAGGAAGGTTACAGCAGCATGGATCAGTCAGCAGACTCTAAACAAGGGGCTAGCTTATGAGCAAGATGTAATAGAAAGAAAGTGCTCCTAGCAACAATGGCCCCAGTCACACGGGCCAGATAACGGGTGGCTGTTCACCCCAGAGCAAAATAAAGCATGGTAGCCCGATCACATGGTCCCCCAAGTCTCCATGCTTAGGCTGTTAGCTGGCGATCACACGGCAATGCTGCAGCGTGGCAAAGAAGTGGCACGGCGCGATCACACAAGCGTTTTGCGTTTGTGTGCATGCACAGTTCTGCAGAGCAGCACTACTTTCAGTTTCATGTTTGTGCGCATGCGCTTACAAAAATATCTGGTTTGCAACGAGACATGGACGGGCGCCAGATGCCATGGGATACTAGCGCTCCCGCAATCAGACACCCGCCTGTGCCGTGCGTTTTCCAGATACTAGTGCACTTTCCTTGGGACTTTTTAACTCCACATCTTCGGTGGGATGCATGGGTTGGCCACGGGTGCGCTATGCTTTCCAGATGTTGCGGCGTGATCGCGCCCCAAAAATCCGCCTGACATTCGTGCCTTTCGCGTGGCAAATTCTCCGTGTGACCGGGGCCAGCATTGATCTGATTATCCATCAACAAGATCAGGTCCAGGAGCACCTCCAGGCTTATCACTTGGTTTACCAAAGAAAGCTTAACCCCATCTAAGGATGGTATATCAACCCGAGCTACGCACTGCCTTCCCTACTAGCATCACCTCCATCTTGTCTGGATTGATTCTATTTGCTCCCCCTCAGCTTGATCACAGCCTTAATGCACTGGCCCACAACCTTCACAGCTGCTTCTGGAGGCTTATATAAGTGATATATATATAATCAGGTGCCATCTACATGTTTGCAGCAATCCATTCTAAAACATACTACAGACCTAAATACATTTTTGATGTCCTGTAGGATGACCATAGACCAGAAAGAGGGTTACCATCCTCAGCAGAGAACCCAAAGAGAAAGTTCATAGCTCAGATTTGCACTCAGATGGTTCCAGGTTCAGTCTCTGGTGTCTGCAGTAAAAAGATCTCAATTAGCAGGGAAAGCTTTTATCTACCTTCATAACTAAATTGGGGTTTAAGCCCAGGGCCCTCAAGAATTTAGTCCAATACTCCGTACTTGCAACTAATGGTCAAGACCCCTCAAAATCTGGCTGGAAAGGGTACAGTCTTGCTCATCTTGTACCATTTTCTAATGCAGCCTCATGGCAGAGAAATATGATACAAAGAGGGAAAGGTAGAGAACTTTATTTTCTGAGGTGTTAATCTTCTTGCCGACCTTTCCCTGTGGTTCATTCCAACCAATCCCATTTGTACTTTTAACTCTGTTTCTCATTAGATGTGCTCTGCTCATCTGTCAAGATATGCTACGCTACTTATGGCACAAAGTGCTCTTGGCCTTGGGAGTTGGCTGCATGAGCATCTTGTATTAATCTTAAGCAATCCCATCCGGCCAATGTTTTCAAATGGCCTTGACATGTTCTCTAGGGAGTTTCCTGTGTGATCCAGTGAAAATTAGATAGAAAAATCCTGTGATGTATGAAGTTGCAGAGTTTTAAAGCAACGGTTTGCAAACTGTGGCCTGGGGACTAGGGTTGCCAACATGAGACTGGCAGGAGACAGTAGGTTTGCTAACTCCAGGTTGGAAAATTCCTGGAGATTTGGAGGTGGAGCCCAGGAAGAGTGGAATTTGGCCACAGGAGGGACCTAAGTAGAGTATAATCCCATAGAGTCCACCCTCCAAAACAGCTGTTTTCTCCAGAGGAATTGACCTCAGTTGTAATTCCTGGAGATCTCCAGGCCCCACCTGGAGGTTGACAACTGACATCACATGAGCCCAATGGCCCCTGCTTCTCAAGGATAGTCCTTATTTCCTGGCATGTCTTCCCTGGTAAATCATTGTCCCTTTGGAGGGACGATAGAAGGTACCTTTTAAAAGCTTCTTCTTAGCATGTTCACATGCACACTTATGACTCATCACCCCTTATAACCACCCATCTCTTCACATAGTGAGTGTGTTTGAGTTGCAACTTTTATAATAAACTAGGAATAAGGCTCGTTGTAGAAATAAATACAACGAGCTCTAGAAAGAGGCTCTGGTAGAGTGCCCCGGCCTTGGGCACTCAGCGCCAGTTTGCTGTGGCGACCGCAGCAGGATATAATGACACAGAGTCCACCATTTTCTCCAGGAAAACTGATCTCTGCCATCTGAAGAGCAGTTGTAATTCTGCGTGATCTCCACCCCTCCCCTGGAGACTGGCAACAATGGTTCCCCATGAGGAAATGGCTGGTTTGGAGGGTGGAGTCTACCTCACCCTCTCCAGGCTCCACCCCTCAAATCTCCAGGTGTTTCCCAACCTGGAGTTGGCAACCTGATCCCCCTCCCAGCCAACCATCAACCTACCCTTATCTGCCCCCTGGCTTCAGCTTTCCATCTCCTCCCCCTCCCTCCTAGAGAGCAGTTATAATTCTGAGTGATCCCCAGCCCCCACCTGGAAATTGGCAACAATGGTTCCCCATGAAGGAATGGTTGGCTTGGAGGGTGGAGTCTATGGAACTTTACCTGTCTGAGGTCCCACCCCTCCTCAAACCTCACGCTCTTCAGGTTCCATCCCTCAAATCTCCAGGAATTTCCCAGCTGGAGTTTGCAACCCTGTCAGGACTGGCCCCAAAGGCCAAAATAGGTGTGGAAAGGGCTTTTTACTGACAGAACCTGGTTGCCTAGGATAAGGCACAGAGGAGAAAGCACAGTTGCCACCTCTGATAGGGGAAATACCTGGAGATTTAGGGGTGGATCCTATGGAGGGCAGCATTGGGGGGGATAGAAGGACTCAGCAGGGGATAATGGCATACAGTCCACCCTCCAAAGGAGCCATTTTCTCCAGGGGAACTGATCTCTGCCATCTGGAGATCAATTGTAACAGCAGGAGCTCTCCAGGTCTCACCTTAGGGTTGCCAGCCTCCAGGTGGGGCCTGGGGATCTCTTGATTTTACAACTGATCTCCAGCTGACAGAAATCAGCTCCCCTGGAGAAAATGGCTGCTTTGAAGGGTGGACTCCATGGCATTGTACCATGCTGAGGTCCCTCCCCTCTCCAAACCCAGCCCTCTCCTGGATCTACCCCCAAAGTCTCCAGGTATTTTCCAACCCAGACCTGGCAACTGTATATCTCACTGAGGTCCTCCCCAAACTCTGGCCTCTCCAGCTTCCAACCCACAAATCTCCAGGAATTTCCCACTCAGACTTGGCAATCCTATCTCACCTGGAGATTGGCAACCCTAGGGGAAAGTCAGTCGCACAGCAGGGGGTTGAAGAGAATGGTTTGATGGTCGCTGGCCCACCTCATTAGCCAGCCAGCCAGCCAGCCATGGTGGAGGCAAAAAGGAGAGAGAGCCGTTAATTCTGACAGGAAAGTGTTTTTTTACTGACAGAAGTTGGTTGCCTACCAAGAGCCACTGAGGGGACAGTTAGTCACAGTTAGTCCCACACAGGAGCCAAGAGAAGTGTCTTCCTCAGGAGAGAGTCCGGCTTTCCAGGAGCTGCAGCTCATTTCCTCCAGGCCAGACTCTCCCTGGTGCTGCCACTGCTGCTGCAGGAAGGCAGGGGAGCCTTTGAAAGGCGCTGGGCAGCCTTCTCTGCGGTGCAGACCACTGAGCTATCACCCTGACGAAGTGCAGGCTTTGTGGTCAAGGGAGAGGGGCCGCAAGGGGCAGTGAAGGTGAGTGCTCCCCCTGCATGCAGCCGCTCGCTAGGTCTGCCTTCTTCTCCCCCATGGAGGGGTTGCTTCTCTCTAACGGAGCATCCATCCCCTTTGCCGGCTCCCTCCACACTGAGGGCAAAATGCTGCCCGCTGGCTCGGTGGGTGGGGCCGAGCCAATGCAGTGAGCCAATCCAGCCACGGGATTGGGAGACTGTGAGAGTGGCAGCTGAGCGGGCGAAAGGCTGTGGAAACGTGTCCAAGAGGGACACCAAAACTCTTTTATTATAAGGAGAGATACAGGCAGATCCATTGTGAGATAAAGCACTGGTTAGAGTGTCAGATTAGGATCTGGAAGGTGTAGGTTCAAATCCCCATTCTGCCAGGGAAACTTGAGTGATCTTGAGCCAGTTGCACCCTCTCAGCCTAACCTACCTTACAGGGTTGTTGTGGATAAATAGGAGGAGGGGAGAACAATGGAAGCTGCTTTGGGTCCCCACCGGGGAGATAGGCAGGATATAAATCAAGTAAATATATATATGAGCCCAATGGGCCCCACTGCTCAAGTCCTGACTTCTTCAGAAGTCAGAAAACCACAAGGAGCTTAAATGAATAAAATGTTAATAGACGAAAAGAGCCTTATAGACGAAAAGAGCCTTCAGCAATATGGAATTAATCGGTGGGGTGTGTGCTTAAACATAAACCTATCATACACGCACAAGATTTTCAGGTGGGTAGCCATGTTGGTCTGCTGTAGTGGAACAAAATTTGAGTCCAGTAGCCCCTTAAAGACCAAGGACATTTTCTGGAGTATAAGGTTTGTGAACACATGAAGGTGCCTTGTACTGAATCAGACCATTGGTCCATCAAAGTCAGTATTGTTTAATCAGACTGGCAGCAGTTGTCCAGGGTCTCAGGCCAAAGTCTTTAACATCACCTGTTGCCAGATCTTTTAACTGGAGATGCTGGGGATTGAACCTGGGTCCTTCTGCACACCATGCAGATGCTCTACCACTGAGCCACAGCCCCTCCATAAAGCTCACTTTGTCAGAGGCTTCCATCCTGACTCCAACTGGCCCTTCTTTCTAACACCCCTCCCACATTCTGTGCTGGAATATAAGGGCTGACGGATCGTCATTCATTAAGAAGAATGGACAGTTCTCAAATAAACATGTTCAGTTCCAAAAAAAAGATGATTTCAAGCAGGTCAGACTAGTGATGTTAAGACATAAAGTGGGCTGTTGAGTCACAACGGACTCATGGCAACTCCATGAAGCTCCACCTCATTTGCAGACGCTGGCCATGGAACCATTTCACATCATCACCACAACTAAGGTCTGTAGATTGAAGTACTATTGAAAGCAAAGCTATGGGACCTGGTTGAGAAAGTTGGCAAAGTGGTTTCAAATTTGGGCATTCAATCCTGACTGTTTTTTTCTCAATACTCCTCAAAGTGTTATAAATTCAGTCTGAAGTATAGATATTAGCCAGGGGTAAATTCTAAAGACAGATGATCTGAGCAAAGCTCAAAAACTCAATTTACCATTTGCTTTTTTCACAGTAGCAGATTTCCAAAGAACTGAGCAAAGAGGAAATCTACCAGTCTGGCAGTATTCCACACTGAGTCAGTAACCCTTTCCACCTAAGAAAGCAAAAGACACTGGACGAACTTTGCATAAATTATTTCTTTTTTTTCCAAAAAACTTTTATTTTGGATCAACAATTTCAACATTTAACAATCAACCATCAGATCCATTTCTTTTAACTCCCCCCCCCTTTTGATGGCTTCCAGCAATGCTTCTCCCTACCCGCAAATAGTTTCACATTTCAAGGTAACACTTTTTACTTGCATAAATTATTTCTATCTGAATTCTTGCTAGGTGGAAAAAGTCTCCCCTAGGTGGAAAAGACTGCCTGACACCAGGCCTTTTTTTGTTGTTTTCGTCTTGCTCAGTATGTTCTGGTCCTTCGAATGCCATTAATATCTCTTAAGAGTGGGACTCACAAAGGAAACTCTTTTAAATGTAATTCTCAGCTTGTTTTAGAACATGGAAACAGGATCTGGTCCTGTTTAAATAAAAATAAGTAAGGGTTGTTACAGATGATGCCTCTACCAAGAAATGGTTAGGATTCCCGATGTAACAAACGTGGATCACGTGAAATCTCTCTCTATAAGGACTTTCCTGTCCTTCCATTTCAGCGCTGTAGCACAAAACCAGCAGTATTATCACGTACACCCCCCCAAAGTATTCCATGCCTCAGAATTTCACATGTCTTTTCTTTATGCAGGGATGGCCTCTCCCACACTCCTCTCTGCCAGTCCCCCATGATTTCCCTAGGCTGCTGTATCAGCTGCCAGGTGAATCAATGAGCACTGCACATGGATGGCATATGGCTTGTGGGAAATCAGAAGCACTGAAGCATCTGAGCCCGGAGGGGGGAGGGGGGAACAGTTCAGAGACACCAGAAGCCAAAGTGCTCAGGAAGCCAAGCCTCTTTAGGAAAGAGACTTACAGGTGGTCCTTAGCATTTCGCCACTTAAATTTTTGATCCCTTGCCCTCAGGGTTTGCTTCAAGCTCTTCAGTTTCAGATGGATTATGTATAAAGAAAAGATAGTTGTGGGTGTGGGTGTTTTTTTTTAAATAAAAGAGTTGTGATAAAAATTACAGAAGCCAAAGCCCTGCTTTCAAATAGACTGAGAAAACAATCTGCAAGTGAGACAGCAAAGGGGAATGGACTCTAAGAAAGAGAAGGGTTGCTGGGAATATCCACAGGTTCTAGAGGCTACAACTTCCCCAGTGTAGTGTATCCAGCCTCACATGTCCGGACATGCCCGGACTGGCTTAGGCACAAACACCACTAGCTTCATGCCAAAAGACAATGGGCCAGTAGGATCCTAGCCAGGCCCAATGAAAGGGCTAGGTCCCCAGCCGGGAGGCCAATAGGTCTCTCGGTTACTGTAAATAGCCTATCGGGAGTGGGTGTGTGTGTGTCTGGTGTGTTTGGTGGCGGGTTTTCTGAAGGAATATAAGCCGGCCTGCGAGCCAGCCAAGTGTCTTTGTTCCGGACTAAATAAAGGTATGCTTAGCTGAAATCACTCTCCGTCTGCATACTTTTCACCCAGACAGTTCAGTGAGACCAAAGTTCTTTCGAAGACTGATTCAGATCCCAAAACAGAAATTCACTCCCAAATCCTTTCGTAATTTTCAGTACACCACCAGCTAACTAGGTTTCTGAGGCTGAAGTAGATTCCTAGAGGTACCTATGAGGGAGAAGATGCATGTGTATCCCTGAAACCACAAAGCCCTCCCACATTTTCATTTATGCTCCTTTTATAAATAATTCACTTTATTTAAATAGAAGTGTGATATTAGGGAATATGTCCAACTCCTTTGTTTTAATATGCATTTCAATGCATTTATAAATGGCGACCTCAGCAGGGTTTAATGACAGAGTCCACTGTTTTCTCCAGAGGGACTGATCTCTGCTAGCTGAAGAGCATTTGTATGTTTGAGTTATCTGTAGCCCTCACCTGGAGAGTGGTAACCATTGTTACCCATTCTCCTCTCCCCTATGAGGTATGTTATGCAACTGAAAATCCCAACTGCCTTGTGGGGGGGGGAGTTTGAGGTGTGGAATGGAGTGAAGTCCAATCAGCTTCCATATGCAAAAGACCAGGTTGTCGCAGCAGTTGTGGTGTGGGCGGGACCCGGGCTTTGCCTTCTGATTGGTGGCGATATATGCTGAGGAGCAGTGCCATCAGCCATACACTAAGGGAGTGCATTTTAGAATTAGAACTTTGGCACCCACTATTCAATTATATATAAGGAGAGATATCATCTTTGTTCTGGTGTGTCAAGTGTAGCCTATGGGGCAGGTCAGTGAGGCACTTTTCATCTGCAATCCCTCTTAGTTAAATAGTGGGTTCCATGGACGAACAGACCCCAAGTATAGTGATCAGCTCTCTTTATTGGTGATTTCAGCAAGGAGAAGGACTTAAAATCCCTGGCAGAAGCCTAGTTTGTAAGCATGCAAGACACCACACCACAAACATACCCCACTCCCAATGATAGGCTATTTACATTACATTGTTTTTCTATTGGTCCACTCTAGGATCCTTGATTCTCTATTGGTCCATTATAGAATCCTAGCCAGCTATTGTTTGTGGAGGCAAGCTCAACCCGACCCCAGGGCTAGTTGAGGCTGACTCATCCTTAGTACACAACACTCTTCATCTGAAGTGTTGAGGGATAGGACTGCCTATTCTAGGTCAGGAAATTCCAGGAGATTTGGGGGCAATGTCTTGGAAGCAGGGCTGGTTCCAGGTTTGGCAGAGGGATCCCTGGGCAGATAGTGTCCAGCGACCTCCATCTGCCCACCACCAGCCCCCATGCCCTCCTTTCCACCCCCACACCTGCATGCTCCCCACTTGCCTGTGCACCCTTCTCTCACTTGCAAGCCATCCCACAGTGTTACTTCTATTCCCCCACACACACAGAGAGAGAGTGGAGCAGTTCATATCCTGAGCAGAATATAACTGCTGTAATCTTAAAATGGGCAATGGGCAGTGCAAGACCCTGCGCGGCTCCAAGTTGCTGCCAAGTGCAGCTTCCTGTTTTAATGAGCAGCTGCTCACGTGCACAGCTTAGACTGAATAGCCCACCACCCATACTCAGTTGCCTGCACCACCTAAACACCCTTTCCCCAACAGTACTGGTCAGCACATGCAGCTGGCAGTGCTGCTACCATTGTCACCAAGAGTGCCACCACTGTGTACCACCCACAAGCCCATCCTCAAAGACTCTGGATAGGTGGCAGGGGAGGTGCATAGGTGGAGGTCAGCACAAGTGGGCCCCACCAGAAGCCCTGGGCCTTGGCAGCTGCCCCACCTTAAGGCACTGGCTGTTCTGGTTCAGGCAAGTGCTGGCATACACAGCGTTAACTCAGGCAGTTAACAGGAGCTGGTTATCAGAGGCAGGGTGCCAGAGTTGAATATAGTCCATAAATTGTACAAGAGTTGTTTAAACAAGCCAAGGTTATTTTTCCAAAAAGCAAGTCCAATACAACAGGACCAGGTCAGTGTCTAAGGGAACATGTTGAAGCCACACTGAAGGGCCCCTCCCCCATACTTTTATACACTTCGAGCCCCACCACACCATCCTTGCAACAGCTGCCTCGCAACCCCTCTGGTGATGTTATTCCTTCCTCTGCAACTGATTGCCAGTGCTGAGCTCTGAGGTGGGGGGGGGCATGTGTGGAGACTGTAAATCCCCTCTACACCTGCTCTGAAATTGCTCTTGTGGGCCTGGGGCTCCTGGGGGAGACAGGGAAGCTAGCTGACCCTAAACTGTCAGCTCTGGGCAGGGGATGAAAGACGCACCTCATCACCTTCTAACTGTGATTCCTCATCTGATTACTCAGCTGCAGCTGGCTGGTGGCTGATAGGCACAGAATCTAGCTGTTCTTCATCAGAGGAGTCAGCACTGTCTCCAGGACCTGGCTGTTCCATGACACCAGTCCTGCTGGGAAGGGTAGGATTTCAGGAGGGGAGGGAGTTCAGCCTTAACAGTCTGTCCTTTAAGGCTGCTGTATTCTCCAGGGGAACATGCTTCTGTAGTTGAGAGATCAACTGTAATTTTTGGAGAAGTCCAGGCCCCTGCTGACCCCTTGTTAGGGGCACCGCG
>NW_015174862.1:791077-840989 GCF_001447785.1 Gekko japonicus | reverse complement strand
CCCTGCTGAACCCTTGCTAGGGGTCACCAGCCCCATGACAAAGCCACTGAGATGGGAGAACTAGGAGGATGAAATCTTGGAAGAAGGGCCAGTCACTCTGGCAGCCCATGGAACTGGGTAATCCCAGTTTGTGTTGGGTATGCATTTCTGTTTGGGGATCCACTATGAATCTTGGGGGTCCTGATTATAGATATACATGTAGGTCACCAGAAAAAGAAGAGAAGATGATGAGATTGGATTCACACCCCGCCCTTCAATACCCGAAGGAGTCTCAGAGTGGTTTACAATCTCCTTCCCTTCCTCTCCCCACAACAGACACCCTGTGAAGTAGGTGGGGCTAAGAGAGCTCTTTGAGAACTGGTCTTGAGAGAAAAGCTCCAAGAAAACTGTGTCTTGCCCAAGGTCACCCAGCAGCTGCATGTGAAGGCATGGGGAATCAAACACGGTTCTCCCAGATTAGAGTCCACACTCCTAACCAGCAATTCTCCCTCTAAGTTGTGGAGTCTTGTGAGCAAAAATTCTACTTTGTGAGCTACTAGCATTAAAGTTGTGACTTGAGTGAGTGATTTGGCTACTGCATAAATTAGTGTGCTCTGGAGCCATCGTTCCTGAGCTAAGACAAAAATGTGTGAGCCGGAGGCTAAAAAACTGTGAGCTAGCTCACACTAACTCATCTTAGAGAGAACACTGCTAACCACTACACCAAACTGACCAGATTAGTTACCCTGTGGCTACAGAAGTACAGGATAGACAATAGGCTCAATTGTCCAGCCAAATGCCCAAGGACAGCTAGGAGTTTGTGTCCTTGCTTTCTAAAAAGAACATAAACCACTAGCTGCATTAGGGGAACGCACAGAAAGCCTAGAAAGATGCTGCTCATAATTGGCAATGCAGTTATAATTTGAGCCACCAGGGGGTCGCCTGTTACCAACATGTTGGACTTTTACTCCTCCCTACTGGCAAGCTGCGGTGGCTCAAGTGGTTAAGACACTGAACTGCAGGCTGTGGAAAGTTGGTAGTTCAGCAGTTCGAGACCCGAGTTGCCGCATGACGGAGTGAGCTCCTGTCTCTAGTTCCAGCTCCTGCCAACCTAGCAGTTCAAAAGCAAGAAATTGCAAGTAGATAAATAGGTACCACTTCAGTGGGAAGGTAACAGTGTTCTGTGCGCCTTGGTGTTTAGTCATGCCGGCCACATGACCACGGAAACGTCTTCGGACAGCGCTGGTTCTTCAGCTTGGAAACTGAGATGAGCACCGCAACTCTAGAGTCGGATTCGGCTGCCTTTCGAGCAAGGGAACCTTTTTATTTAATTTTATTTATTTATTTATACATTCGGCTTATATATCGCCCTGACCCTGAAGGGTCTCTGGGCGGTTTACAAAGAAGTCTAAGTCTACTTTTCCCTATCTATAGTCACATGGTACAGGGGCGGGGCTGCCTACCGGCACCCAGGTGGTAGGTCTTGCTGTTCTCCGGCTCGGCTCCTTCTTCTTCTTCCGGCAGTCTTCGGGGTCGGTACTTCCGTCCAGGCGGCCAGGGATAGGTCTTTCCATTTTGGTGGCTTTCTCTGGCGGGCCCATCTGGTGCACGGTTTTTGCATCAGCACGGCTCTGGCTAATGTCCATTTCGGCTCCGCCGCGCCTGCGCCTTCACGTCACTGCGCCTTCTGTCTCTGCCTCTGCCGTCATCCGTTCCACCGCTCGATGTTGCACTTGCTGGCCACCAGAGCTCGCCCTGCCGATATCGCGATCGTGATCTTGACCTTTACCTTTATGTCAAGATTGGTTCTATCCTGAATAGCCCTGGCTAGCTCAGTCTCATCAGATCTGGAAAGCTAAACAGGGTTGGCCTTGGTTAGTATTTGGATGGGAGACCACCAAGGAAGTCTAGGGTTGCTACACACAGGCAGACAATGGCAAACTACCTCTGAATGTCTCTTGACTTGAAAACCCCACAGGGTCACCCTAACTTGGTAGTAACTTGACAGCAAAAAAAATGCTTTTGTGTTCTTAATGCTAGCTATCAAAATAAGGAGGCAGTATGGTTTCAAGCAGGAGCAGTTTAATCAATCAAGTTCTTTCTTTGTCTGGAGGGATAGTAAGCAGTGTTCCCTCTGAGCTGAGTTAGTGTGAGCTAGCTTACAGTTTTTTAGCCTCCGGCTCACGCATTTTTGTCTTAGCTCAGGAAGGATGGCTCCAGAGCAAACTAATTTATGCAGTAGCCAAATTGCTCACTCACAACTTTAATGCCAGTAGCTCACAAAGTAGAATTTTTGCTCACACAGCTTAGAAGCAGCATTGATGGTAAGTACAACTCCCTTTCCCCCTGTTCCTGCCCATACCAAGTCCTGGAGTAGACTACAGCAGCCTAAAGCACTGGCTTAGATTCAAGGGAGAGAGTTGTCAAAACACCACAAATGCTAAGGGTGACATAGAAAGCATCGCCTCTCTAGCTGATCCTAGCAGTCGACATTGGAGAAGGCTGCTCTTCAGGTATCTTATCCCCAAGCTCTTTAAGGCTTAAAAGATTCAGTGTTCACAACACAGGAATTTGGAAACTGGATTTGCTTAGTTCACAACACCAGTCCACTGTCAAAGCAAGCACCTCCTATGGCTTACCACTCTTCAAAACAAACAGCATTTTGAGTTGTTGAAGATCTGTGCTGTTGTTGCATTCAACATGGCTGCTGGCTGGGTGGCTGCTGTTGTTGCACACTCACAGTGTACTGGCTTGCTTAGATTAAGGAGGCCCCAGGGGTTATGATGGACAGATCCCATGCCATTTAAAGGGAAGGGAAAGGAGTTTGTAAGCCACTCTGAGACTCTGAGTGAAGGGCAGGATATAAATCCAATCTCTTCTTCTTCTTCCATCCTGGTGTTCCACCAAGAAGCTCAGAGTGGCCTATGTGTTTCCCTTTTCCTCACTGTGTACTCACAAAACACCCTGTGATGGAGGTTTGGTTGAAACCAACCCAAGGTCACCTCGCAAGCTCATAGCAGAGTGGAGTTTGAACCTGTCTCCAAGAGCCTATTCTAACTTGAACCACTACACCACAAGATTTTTCATATGGAAGCAGTTCCTATGTAATTGAGAGTAACTTCGAAGAGATGTATACTCTTGAGTGTAAGCAAAAGCCAACAGAAAAGCACATCTTTTCTGAGAGCTTTTGGGCCGGGAGATGGACGGATCGGGGCCGCAGCAAATGGGCGCGATCCCACTGCAACATCTGGGAAGTGTTGCGTGCCCATTCCCGATCTGGCCCTTCCACCCAAAACCCCGCAGCAAAAATGAACCACCTACCATGGTGGTTCGTCCGGGAAGGCCACATCAAAGCCGGCCGTGGGATCGCCGGCGCGTCCTTCCGCCGGTGCATCCCCGGCGCAGTTCGGCAGGCTCCCCCTCCCGACGGTAGCTTCCTCCCCGGCATCTGATCATGCCGGGGAGCAACGGCGCCGCAGCTCAGGGGATCCGTGGGATCCCGCCGCGGCATCTCTACTTTGGTGCGGCTCTGATTTGCCGCACTTTGGCCGGTGTTTTTCCTGCCGTGTGGCAGGGACCTGTGAAGATTAAAATAACCAAATAGGGCCACACATTGCCAGCAAAACTTTTATCCTAGACAAAGGAACAGTTTTTGACCCAACAAAACACACACACACACACACACACAGGGGTCATTTCCTGCAGGAGCACACAGGAGCAGAGCTCTGGCAGTAAAGAGCCCAGGGGCGGGCACATGCAACAAGCCCCACCCCTGCTCCCAGCAGCCCCGGGCCATGAGGAGCACAAGGATCTGCACACCTTCCCCCATAGCTAGCAATCCAAAACAATCCAGTGGAGCCTGAGCAGTGGGTGTTGCCTTCTGACACATTTCCAGTGATGTCAGGGGTGTGGCATATGCAAATGTTATGCTAATGAGTTATGCTAATGAGCTCCTGCACCTCTTTTTCTATGAAATGACCCCTGCACACACACACATCCAATTAACAGGTCGGCTTGTTTTGAATGTATTTCTTTGTTCAAAACAGACTAGAACTGTCAATATCTTTCATCTGATTTCACTCCAGCCTTAAGCTTTTGCAGACTTGAAGCCAGGGGACCAGGTGGGGGAGAGAGCAACATAATTCCAGGAAAAATAAAAAGAGAGAAAGAGAGAGAGAATATGGAAGCTCTTTAAAGATTTTTGTTCACCTTCTGCTCCACCACAGTTTCCGAGCTATTGAGCTGCCAACGGTCAGCAGTGAGTGCCTACAGCTGCCACCTCATCTGCCATGATCAGATTTCCATTAGTGGCACTGAATTATTTAGTTGGAGTATTGAACACTGTTCTTTGGCTGCTTCTCAGACTACCTTTTATATCACGCCTGGCCATGACAGGATACTCTTCTAGAAATTCAGTCACCCTGCAATTTGAGAAATGCGTGTGTGTTGAGAGGGCAATTATGGAAGTTTCAATGGATCTCTTCCTAGGAACTTAGCCACCATGCAATCTGAGAAGTGTGTGTGTTGGGAGGTGAAATGTTAGGAGTTTCAATGGAATAGCATACACAGTCACACACGTTTACATATCCCACGGCAACCATAAATGCAAAGTTGGGACTGCCAACCTGCTCTTCACTAGAAGAACAATATTATGCACCGGCAAAGGGACATGTGAGTAGGCAGGAGAGCCCAGAGGGGCCACCAGTCAATAATGAGGCCTTTGTCCTGGTATCTGGTACCCAGACCTGAGTTAGCACAATGGAATCCAGAGGTCATTTCGGGGGGGAACGCAGTTCCCCCGGGTGAGGTACGGGGGGCGGGGCACATGACGAAGCCCCGCCCCCTGCTTCCAGCCACCCCGCTTCCGGCCCTCATTCAGCCAGGAGGAGGCAGGAGAAGAGGGAGGGTAAGTTGCTTCCTCCCTGTCTCTCCCCACCCCTGCCTGGGGCAGGGGAGGTCCTTCGTGGGGCTTCCTTGCACTCCTGCCGGCCTTGCAGGTCCACCGCCGGGCCCCTCATGGGGCTCGGCAATGGAGCTGCAAGGCCGGCGGCGGCAGCCGGGACCATTGGGGGCGGGGTGTGTGGCCTTATAACACACTTCCGGTGATGTCAGGGGGTGTGGCCTTATGACACACTTCCGGAGATGTCAGGGGGTGTGGCATATGCTAATGAGTTATGCTAATGAGTTCCCCTAGCTCTTTTTCTACGAAATGACCCCTGATGGAATCCATCACATTTCCATCAAGAATGGTGTGAATGTTGTGTCAAATATGTTCAATGGTTGAATTTACTATGTTCAATGTGTTGATCAGACTTGAGCCATAGGTCTTTAGGGTTGTCAGACTCGGTCTGGCAGCCGGGGGAAGGTTGGGAGCAGAAACATAGTGGGTGCTGGTGTTTTGAGAGAAAACGAGGAACTGACAGTGGTAGTTCTAGGAATCACTGGGAACTCTGTGGTAATATCATAGCATTTCAGGTGATTCCTAGAGCAGCTGCCATTGCTTCTGAGTTTTCCCCAGAAGAGGTATCATCATGCTCATGACACTGGTGAGTTTTTTTAAAAAAAAATAATTCCCCAGGTGGCGGCAGGCAACAGGAACTTGAGGCAGTACATCCCTTGCCCAGTCCAGGCGTGTGGCAGTCCTAGGTCTGTTTGATACAGAATGACTTGAATATTTGCCAATACTGCAAAAAAAAAAAAAAAGACTAACTGTGATATGTACTCTAATAAAAATTACATACACAAAAGGTTTTCCTTGCTTTTTTTTGTATTAACACTCTATTGTCAAAATTCATACAAAAGGAGAATAACAATATACTTTAACAAACCATAAAGGCATGAAAATACAATAGCCAAATAGATCAAAAGTGCAAGTCATACTATATTTACCACAGACATATAATTCTCTTCCCACAGTTCCAAAATGCAAGATGCAAAGTTGCTTGTAGATATGCAAAACGAAGTTGCTCCTAAAGTAGATAGCAAAACAAAGTTGCTCCCAAAGTAAACAATTTCTGCCACAGTGGAGGATCAAAGATGCCAGATGCAAAGTTGCTTGTAGATATGCAAAACAAAGTTGCTCCCAAAGTAGATATGCAAAACAAAGTTGCTCCCAAAGTAGATATGCAAAACAAAGTTGCTCCCCAAATAGCCGTGATTTTCTGGAATTTTCAAGTCACGTTTTGCAATCTTCACCAGATAACATTATAACTCCAATCATCAATTTCACTTTGAGAGCAACTTTGTTTTGCTATCTACTTTAGGAGCAACGTCGTTTTGCATATCTACAGGCAACTTTGCATCTTGCATTTTGGAACTGTGGAAGAAAATTATATTTCTGTGGTAGATATAATATGACCTTTTGTGAGGTGATGATGTTTTGTTATTTCTGGCTATCCTTATACATCTGTATGGGTTACTGACAATCACTTTTTGCCTTCTTTGTGATGATGTGCCAGATCTGCCACAATTGTTAGTGGTTTATTTGCTATAGCATTGTTCTACTGCAAAAGAGAAATTGAAATTATATCCCAGCCTCTAGTGGTCCATTCCAAGGTGAAGTATTCTGCAAAAAGGATCTATATATTTTATACAAAGTATCTGGAGTAGGATCTAGGCAGCCTTTTCATCTAATCTTGCCCAGTTGCCCTCCTTACTACAGCTCCTGCATGGCATAGCTTTATGTATACACAGGTCCCATGATGCCACACATGCCCTTTTTTTGGTGGTCAAAAGGGACACTGTTCTTTTTTCACCAGCTGAAAGCTGGTTGGATGCAGTTCTTGGAGTACAACTACCCGTTCATCCTGGATCATCCTGAATTACCCCAGGAATGGAGGGGGCACCCATACATCTTTTCTTGTCCCATGTTCTTTGTTGCTGCAGGGAGAGGCAACAATGGCCAAACACAACGGCCTTGCCAAGAGCTCATCAGGGAGCCTTAGAGGGCCTGTTACAACCTGTACAGGGGTCGCTGATGAGCATTCTGAGTCACCCAGTGCTTGGTACATGAGATGCATTTAGTGTCTTATATGTGGCTATACACCCCATTGGGAAATGCTTTATCCTGACCTGGTTTATAGGGATATTTGGACCACGAACAACTGCCATCTGGAAAGTTATCTCCAATGGTCCTAATTAATTATAGCAGCAAAGAGAGATACCCATTCCATGTAAAAGTTTTTACATCTGGATGTTCCATGCTTTGGTCAGGCATATTGTAAATACCTGATCATGAGAAAGAGGCTTGCAAGTGCACGACATCCTGTGACATCTCCGTGGATATGAGTGTAATTTTACTAAAACATTTTTTACACTCGGGGAAGGTAACCAAAGTTGATGAGTTTGTATGCAAAGTTTTTCATATTTATAATGCGATTAAAGATTCTGTGATCTAATGTAATTGTAGCGTCTGTGAAACTGACCTTGATATTTTCACATACAAGGTCTTCCCTCCCCCCCCCTCCCTCCCTCCCTCTGACCTCTTTACTTACCCGGTTTGCTCTGGGTTGAAATTTTCCTCCCCCTTTTTTGTTCATTTTCAATTTTTCTCAAAACCAGTGTTGTTTCCTTTCTTCCCCGTAAGCTATTTGACCCTGTTTGCCACGATTCTATACCACACGGCTGTCCCTCCCCCTCGCCGCCATCCATTCACCGCCTATTTCTCACCAGCAGGGCAGCCAGCAATACAACTTCTCGAGATGAAGGATCCATTAAGATGGCATAAATTATATATAAATTGCACAATTGTCAAACTGGAGCTGGCAGCAAGGAGGACAAAAGATTTGTGGTTAGGAACTGCTGCTCGTTTGCCGTCAGGCAATTGCAATATTTAATAAAAGCTCCTGCTATTAATTTCATCTGATTATTTACTCTTTTCCCCCTCAATGGATCGTTGTGCGCGCACCTATTATGCTTAGAAAATATGAGGTCTGTTGGTACTGTGTAAAGGGGACTCAGCAACCCTGTGCTTCTGTTCTACAGTGGCAACAGAAGCAAGAAATAGCAAAGAGGGGTTTTGCCAACACTTTGCCTCTCTTGAGTTCTGGAACAGGGTAGGGATGAATGGAGAGTCCGTAGGAGAGTTTTTTGGATATCCTGGACCGCCAAAAAGACAAATAAGTGGGTTCTAGCCTGAACTCTCCCTAGAAGGTAAAATGACTAAACTGAGGCTATTGTACTTTGGTCACATCATGCGAAAGCAAGACTCAGCTAGGAAAAGTTGAAGACAGCAGGAAAAGAGGAAGAGCCAACATGAGAGGAATTGACTCAATACAGGAAACCATGGCCCTTGGTTTGGAAGACCTAAGCAAGGTTGTTAATGAGAGGACACTTGGGAGGACATTCATTCATAGGGTTGCCATAAGTCAAAAGCGACTTGACAGCACTGAACACACACAGGGATGAATGGGTATGTATTTTCTCATTTCTGTTTTCCGTGCATTGTCAGGATGACCAGTTTTGTCCCAACTATTTGCTTGTGCAAATTTCCAATTTTCTTTTGTGCCATTTTCATTATATATATATGCACTCCCTCAGCCATTGGCCCATCAGCCGCCACTCAAGAGTACTTGCGTGCCATTGGCTGGGTGCTGGGTGCTGGGTCTGCTCCTCTTCCCCGCCTACTCCCCCTTCAGCCACTCTGCCCGGTCAGAATTACTGGCAAACGGCTTTCTCTCTTGACAAAAACGCTTCTCCTGCTTGCCTCCTATGTGGGACTTAACTTTTCCCTCAGTGGCTGTTGTTAGGTGTAACAAAATGGCAGTTAGCTGTGTTTGTAAGATGGCTGCCATCTGTGTGGTTGTTTGTTTAAAATGTTCCCCCATAAGGTTTAATTGAGCTGTAGTTCCAGAGAGGGGTCTGCAGGGGTATCACTCATTGGGTTGAATGGGGCTTCCTCATCTGCTGGCCTACAGTTCCCAGCTGCCCCCAGGCCAAAAAGTGTGGGAAAAGAGAGACTATCCCAAGGGGCAGGGCAGCATCAATATAGACTCCAGCCCATCCAGGGAGGAGGCCATCTTTGTCCTACAGGAGGTTAGAAAATGCTCCTGCTGCCTGTGCTGACAAAGCTGTCCAGGCCACAAGCCACAGACATGGGGGAACCTTGGGAGGCAGCAGAGATTCAGCCACTCCACAGTCAGCTGGACTGGAAAATGAACGGAAATTTCCCTGCTCTCTTAGGCTTTGCCTGAAGCAGAGCCAGAGGCTGGTCGAAGGAGAGATCTTATCCTGAGCCCACAACCTCCAGAGGTAGTGAGAGTGGTGTGTGTTGGTGTGTGTAGGCAAAGAGGATTGTATTTAACCCCTGTTGATTTGTGCTCTGTTGGTTCATAGTGTGTGCTTACTCCTACAGTTCTTATTCATTTAGTGTGTATGTGCTCCATAATTGTGTAAATAGTTAAATAAATTCTTTTATTTGGGCTACTAATCTGTGTTGTGCTCTGACCACATAGTCTCCCCTGCACTGCACAATACCAAAGGGAGGGGGTAGCTCAGGGAAGCAAGGAAAGGCCAGACTCTTGGGTTGTCAACTTTCTAGGGAGCCCCCAAAGACTGGGGATTCCATCTCCAAATAGGGAGATTGGGCCAGAGGGGTCTCACTGTCCCTCTAAAAAGGCAGTGACAGCTAACTTAAGGAGTGATGGCAGCAAACTTAAGGAGTGAGATACGCCCACGGGAGCTGAAGAGTGAGGGGAAAAGGTAGGTTGATGATTGGTTGGGAAGGAGATAGGGTTGCCAACTCCAGGTGGAAAATTCCTGGAGATTCCTGGAGATTTGAGGGATGGAACCTGGAGAGGGTGAGGTTTGAGGAGGGGCCGGACCTCAGACAGGTACAATGCCATAGACTCCACCCTCCAAACCAGCAATTTCCTCCTGGGGAACCATTGTTGCCAATGTCCAGGTGAGGGGTGGAGATCACTCAGAATTACAACTGATCTTCAGGAGGGAGGGCAGAAGTCAGCTGCAGTCAGAGGGACAGATAACTGTAGGTTGATGGTTAGCTGGGAATGGGTTGGGGTTGCCAACTCCAGGCTGTGAAATTCCTGGGGATTTCAGGGGTGGAGCCTGGAGAGGGTGGGGTTTGAGGAGGTTGCCACAGCAAAACTCTCCCAGAGCCTCTTTCTAGAGCTCACTGTATTTATTTTCACAACAAGCCTTATTCCATTATATATACACAATTGATACAAAAATAGTATCAGTTGTGTATAAACAGTGCACAACATGGGGGGGAGTGTCAAGTCATAGCTGACTTATTGCAACCCCATAGGGTTTCCAAGGCAAGACATGTGCAGTGGTGGTTTGCTATTGCCTGCTTTTGCATCATAGTCCTTGGAGGTCTCCCATCCAAATACTAGCCAAGGCCGACTCTGCTTAGCTTCTGAGATCTGATGAGACTGGGCTAGCCTGGTCTTTCCAGGTCGTATGTGACATAAAATGGCAAAAAAGAAAGTAGATACATGACAGTCATCAGCAGTCATGACAACATTTACATCAAATTCCATTAATATGGTCAAGAAAAAGCAACAACAGCGAATTTGACAAATTGAATACTGATCTTCTGGGGGAGCTAGAACGGGTGAAGGATTATGGACTTGTTCCTGCAAACACTTCCTCTGGAACTGGGTTCTAATGTTCAGTATGAGAGCCAGTGGGGCATGGCCGTTAGACTGTCAGTCTAAGGTCTGGACGATTCAGGTCTGGATCCCAACTCTGCCATGGAAGCCTGCTGGGTGGCCTTGGGCCAGTCCCGCAATCTCAGCCTAACCTACCTCGCAGACTTGTGAGGATAAAATGGAAGAAAGGAGAAGAATGTAAGCGGCTTTGCGTCCCCATAGAGGAAAATGCCAAAATATAAATGAAGTAAATGAAATAATAGATACAGTATGATAGAAGGAGTGTGGAAAGCATAACTCCCTTATAAGCAGTAGGTGGCAAAGGGATAAAAGGGCTGGGACCCATCGACTGGCAAGATCACCACTCAGCCAAAAGTCTTGAGAAAAGGTACAATAACAAGATGATCCCTCAGTCACCTCCATTCCTCACCTCTCCATTCCAAGACACTTCTAAAGGGTCCTTCTAAAGCATCCCTCTATTGTCTCCTCTCCCATTTTGCCTGCAGCCTTCCTGTCCGCTCCTGTAAGCATTCCAGTCTGATCATAAACATGTTGGCGTGTGTTCTTTGCATTGCTTCTCCTGCAATCCACTCAAGGGACTTGATTTAAAAAAGGAATCTACTTACCGAAGAAACGCTTTCCTGATGTGGGCACAGGAAGTTGCATAGCTTGTCCATTTTACCTTCTGAAGCTGAGCAGGTTGTTTTTTTTGTCAATTTACACATTCTTGCACTGCTGCCTGGTAACAGTAGGTTGATCCCAAAAGTTCTGATGAGCCAACAGCACGTGGAATGAATGCTGCTAACAGAGAGTGTTGCTAACGGCATATGGGCAAAGGTGGCACACAGTTTGTAACAGGGTTAATGTATGTGGTCACACAAGCAGTTTGCCACGGCAGTATATCAGCTCCAAATAAGCTGTTGGAGTTTGGGACGCTTTGCATCAATCACACAGCACCCCCTAAGCCGGCATCATAGTGCCGCAGGCCTGTGGTTGGTCATTCACATCGCAGCTGAGTTGGTTGTTTTTCCCCAAGTCCCGCTGTGCGTGCGCAGAAGCAGAAGTACACATGCACACGGGGGTGCTAAAGCACTCATCGGAGTGGGGCGGGGGAAAGGACATGCTGGGACTGGAGTGGAATGATCACACTGCTCATGTGTTTCCATGGCGTGCCCAGTGGATCGGACACTTGGAAACCCACCATGGAAGTGCCTTGCTGAGGTAGCCACTGGAATTTGCCGGTGGCCATTTAATTCACATGGGAGTTGTTTTAATGTGAGGTAGGGACAAGTGGGGCACGGGAGCCAGATGTGCACATCTGATTGTGCCGGTTTGATCCAGAGGGGAGGTGTGGCTATGTCGGGCCACATGGCTCATGTGATCATACCCAATAATTAAGTGTCATCAAGTCACCACCAACCTATGGCAAAGCCCTACTGGGCTTTTCAACGCAAGAACGGAGCAGAAGTGCTTCGATATTGCCTCTGTTTAGCCATTCTTGCTCTTCCTTGGCGTCAGCTACGCTGCCATATTGTTTATGGACTGAAGGGGCACCCGCCTGACCTGCGTACGACTGGGTGCCACATTCCTTTCCCTGCCTTGCTTCTCTTGTTATCTGTAACCTTGTACCACTGTCTAGTTGTAGTGTCTTCATATTAATCAACGGTGTGACTGGTTTCGTTTCCCAGCTCAGCTGCATCGGTTATTCCTTCCCACCTGCGGGAATCAGGCCGGTTGGCCCATGGGGGGGGGGGGTTTGTGGTCGTTTGAACTCTGTATATCTCAGTAAGCTTTTCCTTTTTACTCATTCCTAACAGTGCTTGTGTTCCTGACCAATAGTACTGGAGATAAAGTATATGCTTCTTGGAAGACTGTGCTCCATTTGTCTGACTGTTGGACCTGACACTTGGTGGTCTCCCTTCCAAGTACCAACCGTGTCTGACCCTGCTTAGCTTCTGTGCGCTGGCAAGCTCAGGCTAGTCTGGGCTATTCAGGCTGCTGCTCTCTACTGTACTTGATTTTAAAATGATTTATGGATTTATTTACTTAATTTATACCCCCCCTCTCTCCCCAATAGGGACCCAAATAAGCTTCCGTTTTTCTCTTCCCCTCCATTTTATTCTCACAGCAACCCATACAAGGATGCAATAACAAAGGTGCATCTGAATAATTTAAAGCAGCCAACTGGTTTTCTTGTTTTCCGGTGCTATCTGGGTCACTCTAATTAAAATCTTCTTTTTGCCCACACAGTGACCAAGCTTAATTTTTATATAAATAGGAATTGGAAAGGGCGGGGGGGCGGGGCAAGGCAGAAAAATGCTGCTGTCACTAGATTACAAAAATACTTCCTGCTTTCTCCTCCTCCCTCCTCCCCTCTGAACACAAGTTCTCCGTGGAAGCATCCCTTTGCCACTCTCTCACTGCTCTTCAAGGGCTCTGCCAGCTGGCAGTCTCTTGATGCCCAACTTGGGGGCACTGTGCAGGGTGTCAGATGGCATGAATGAGTCCTTTGTGATACCATTACAACTCTTGGAACAGATGTGGAGCTGGGCGATACAATACCTGCCAGGACTCTGGATGCTTATGAAATGTTAACTGCAGACAGAATCTGGTGTTGTTGTTCTAACTGTGTCACAGTGTTGCTAAGATGAATTCTCTAAATTTCCCTTTACCCAATTTTTCCCGGAAATTCAATAATCTGTTTCTTTTCCTTCTTTTAGGAATTTGGAGTCAGTTTCTAGTCAGATCCATTTTTGGCTTTTTTAAAAGACGGAATAAAGGGAATCAATGGCTGTATCTTTAAAAAAGTGATACTCCAAAATTGTTGTAAACGTAACAAATCTATTGTGCATATGTTGTATAAAAATCAAAATAAATGATTTTTTTTAAAAAGTGAATTTCAGAAAAAGAAGAAGAGATTGGATTTATACCCCACCCTTCATTCCTTCTGCATGCACATCTGTTTCCTTCATTGGATTAAATGGGGAAGAAGACTAATCTTTGTATGAGACCTCTGCTGCATCCTTAGTATGCAACATAATTGCATTTTGAATGCATACTGCAAAATGAAATGCATGACCATTTGGATCTGAAGCTAACTATGGGGGAAAGCTTTATAATTAATAGGATAGCTGAACAATGCCTCTCTGAACTTTATTCACCATGGTGAGTAATAAAGCCACGGGTCAAACACATAAATCTGACCTCCATTATCGACTGGAGAAAATTCCCACTGAGTTAGTGGTAGTGACAGCCTAATGAACTGTTATTGGTTCCCATATAAAATTGTCCCCTCGGTAACAAAATGATGATATCGATATGTTAGCTGTGCCTGCATTAGAAGTTGCACCCATAATGTAATAGCTGTAACAGCATCCACTGCAGTAAATTAATTGCAATGAGATTTTTTTTAAAAAAAAACCCTGCTGAATAGAAAGTTTTGCATGGAACAGTAAAGCTCAGCAAATATGCCACTTTGAGGTTTGCTGGTAAATTGGCATCCATGGCGGGGATCTCAAATCTGTAATTTAAATAGTAGATGCTGAATTTCAATATCCATACTTAACAGGATGATTCCATTGGAGTCGAGACAGCATTCAAACTGCATAGCGAACATGGAATGGCCCAGTGCAGGCAACGTACTTAGTTGATTATTATCTTCTAGAAGTGGGGTACAGGCAAGAACTCATGGGGGGGGGGTGTCCCATGTTCCCAGAGTCTCTCTCCATCTTGCTTTTCCTCTTTGCCCTGCCTTAGTAGTGCCCCTTCATTTTCCTTCTCTGCCAACCACTAAGGAAAGTACCTTTTTTTCAGTCCTGCCCCTGGCAGTCTTTGTTCTTCCATCACTTGTGCACCCCCCCCCTTTTACCTTTTTGGCCTCTCCCCCTCCAGATTTACTTTCCTCCCCTTGCCTTTTATGTTTCTTAGTCTGCCGCTCCCCTCCCACACACACACCCCCTCATGTTGATGCAAACTGAGACTTGGATTCCTTAGCAATGTCTGTTGTGTGTTTCATAGGTATGGCTCAATGGGGCCATGGCTCAGTGGTAGAACATCTGCTTGGAATGCAGAGGTCCCTGGTTCAATCCCTGGCATCTCCAGTTAGAAGGATCAGATAGTGCCTAGTGGAAATCCTGGAGAGCTGTTGCCAGTCTGACTAGACAACACTGACCATGAGGGACCAATGGTCTGATTCGGTATAAGGCAGCCTCATGTGCTTTTGGACTACCAAGTTCTCACAATATAGTCTCACAAGATCATTCTTAGAGAAGCAGATGTTGCTTTTCAAACCCATTTTCCATTTCATGTTTTTCACCCATGAGCATCCCTGGCCCCATTGTATGGATTTCTTTGATCCATACTGTATGACCTGGTTCAGAAAGGCATATCATGATTAGGACAAATATCCTAATGATTAGGGAAAATATCCTAAAATTGGGGTGGTGGGGGCAGCAGTGGGAGGGCTTCTGATGGCACCTGGTGTTTTTGGACACTGTGTGACACAGAGTGTCGGACTGGATGAGCCTTTGGCCTGATCCAACTTTGGCTTCTCTTATGTTCTTATAAAAGGGAATCGGATAAAGATATGGAGCAGAGGTCCATCAGTGGCTCTTAGCCACAAGGTATAGATAGGAACTCTTGGTCTGGGGGCAAGGGATGCTCTGTATTCTTGGTGCTTGGGGGGGGCAACAGTGGGAGGACTTCTAGTGTCCTGGCCCCACTGCTGGACCTCCTGATGGCCCCTGGTCTTTTTGGCCACTGTGTGACACAGAGTGTTGGACTGGATGGGCCATTGGCCTGATCCAACATTGGCTTCTCTTATGTTCTTATGTTCTTATCCCTGGTGTTCTTCCACAGGCAATATTTATAGTAAGTGGATTGCTGCCCTCTTTTTGTGAGATGAATGTGGAGAGTCCCAAGGCTACACAGGACTAATTCCCCAGACAGCTGACCACTTTTGAGCAGCAACCACATGGAACCTCCCAGGGCACTCATCGAGGGACCTCAAAGTAGTTGCTTTATTGCAAAGGAATTTCAGAAGAAGAAGAGGAGGAGGAGGAAGACGAGATTGGATTTATACCCCGCCCTTCACTACCCAAAGGTGTCTCAAAGCAGCTTACAAACTCCTTTTCCTTCCTCTCCCCAGACACTCTGTGAGGTAGGTGGGACTGAGAGAGCTCTTTCAAGAACTGCCATTTCAAGGACAGCTCTTGTCAGAACTATGTCTTGCCCAAGGTCATCCAGCAGCTGCAAGTGGAGGAGATTGCTGAATTACAAGTTATTACAACACTCAAGAAAATGGAACTCCCAGGGCTAAACAGAGATGATGATGAAGAAGAGATTGGGTTTATATCCCACCCTTCACTCGGAGTCTCCGAGCAGTTTACAAACTCCTTTCCCGTCCCTCCCCACAACAGACACCCTGTGAGGTAGGTGGGGCTGAGAGAGCTCTTTCAAGAACTGCCATTTCAAGGACAGCTCTTGTCAGAACTATGTCTTGCCCAAGGTCATCCAGCAGCTGCAAGTGGAGGAGTGGGGAATCAAACCCAGTTCTCCCAGATTAGAGTCTGCGCACTTAACCACTACACCAGACTGGTTCTTACCTCACTACACATGCTAGGTCACTCAGTTCTCGCTTATACCCAGAATTAAACTTTGTTGGTCTTAAAGGTGCCGCTAGACTCAAACGTAGTTCTCACATTTGTTCTTAACTCTTTTATTGTCCGTATGCCAATTTGCTGCTATTCACAGGTCTTACCAACTGTGTTAATCCAATTTTAGCTATACTTATTGCTTAGTTGCTTGTGCATCTTGACTCAAACGAGCCCTTCCTGGCAACTCACCCCCCCCCCCCCCCGCACTCAGCTGTAGGGTTGTACGAGCCTGAATGGGAACATAAAGATTTTTTTATATAGGCTTTTTTCTTCTTGATTGTTCATATTTTTTCCTGGTTTTATGGATTTCTCTTTTAAGTAATATTTTATTAGAATGTTAGAAAGGCTTGTTATATAGAAGGCTTTTCTCTTGTAGGTCTGATATTGTTAGTAGATAACATAATAGGTACAAAGTTCATGATTCTGTAGTTCTTAAAGGCAAAACCTTGCAATGTCTGGGTCAGAGAAGATTTTAGTCTCGTATCAGTAAAAAATACTTTTGTTTGGGATATGAAGAATCCTTGCACATTATCATTTTAGATTAGGTTAAGTGAACGGTTAAGTAAACAGATTTACGTAGGTACATCTCTTTTTACATCTGGCCAATCAGAGGATTATTACTCAAATTACCATTGTCTTTTATAACCAATTATACTTTTTGAATATTGTTGTCTTGATGATGTCAGTCCATGTATAAAATATCATGTATTTCCTGAATATGTTCAGAATATGTTCAAGAAGAAGAAGATGAAGAAGAAAAAGAAGCAAGTTGTCAATTTTTGATGAGTTATTTGGTCCAATTGTTTTCCTGTTAATTGAAGCATATCTCCTGAATATGCTAAGAAGAAAGTAGTCAATTTTAGATGGACTATTTGGTCCAACTGTTTTCTTGTTAATTAAAATAAAACATAGATCTTCCTCCTCATTTGACTTCATTTTTGACATGGAATCTAATATATACAACAATTTCAATGTATCTGAAGAAGTGTGCATGCACACAAAAGCTTATACCCAGAATTAAACTTTGTTGGACTTTGTTCTACTCACATGTTAGTTATGCTTTCAAGTCTGGGATCTTTTTTCATCGTGAAAACCTGTTTCAAGTCTGCTTCTTTCTTTTATTAATCAAACCTATGATTCTACCATTTCCTTCTATTGCATGTGTGAACGAGGCCTCAGAGTGTATAAAGGATTTGTTACCTTTGCATTGCTCTCCCTATTCAGATCATACATCCCTCCTTCACTGCCAACAAGAACATCTATATATCTAATAGCCAAGTGGCCCCGTCTGTGCGGATCGCTAAATCCGCACTCCGAGGTCTCCCTTTGAAACAGAAAAAGCTTTGAATGTTTCGCCCAAATGTTTGGGCGGGGTGAAAGCAAAAAAAAGAAGAAGAAGAAGTGGTTATCAGATATCAAAATACAAATATAGTCCTGCTGGTTCAGCACAATGGTCCATCATGTCCGGCATCCTGGTAGCCTTTCAAGATGCCCTGAGGATGCCCACAAGCCAGAGTTCCTAGTTTTCTCACTGCTCCCCAACATTTGATGACTGGAGGCATTCCCCTCAACCTCTGGACCCATTCCACTATCATGGCTAATACCAACAATAGACCCAGTCCTCCGTATTTCCCCCCAAACTCTTCTAAGCTAGGGGAAAGCACTGTATCTTGTGCCAGTGAGTTCCACAAGTCAGTTGTGTTCGACAAACTGTTTGGCATTTGCACAGAGTATCCCAGTCTTTAGGATACTGCTAGCCTGCCATTTTTACCTGGACCTCAGAGTGGCATACGTGGTTCTTCCTTTTCCATTGTCTCGTCACGACAACCTTGTGATACAATGCTCCCTCTAAGCTGTGGAGTCTTGTGAGCAAAAATTCTACCGGGGGGGGAGCACCGAGGCCCGGCGGCCAGAAGCCGCGCGGGCCTCGCGCTCAAGCTGGGGCCTCCCCCGCCCGCGAGTATCGCGGGTCCACGTCTTGTTAGTTATAACTCCGAAAATAATGCTCCCTGTTCATTTTCAGATGGTGTCAGGCAACAGAAATTGATTGCAGTGTGGTTGTATTTGGAAGTGAAATTAGAGTTCATTGTTCCTTTGTTTGTATGACATTCATGGTCTGCTGACAACAATAGCCTTCAAAAATTCACTCTGACCTTGGTTCCCAGGCCCTGAGCTGACACCTTTTAAAACACACAACTTGCACATTATAGTCATGCACCAATTGAATTATTAAGGTCCGCTTTAAACAGAGAGCACTTTTGTCTTAAGAGAGTTTTCCTTTTCATTCTGGAAACATTCCCTTCTGTGCCTATTTTTTTAATGCTTATTTTAAATTTCTCTGTTCAAAATATACATTTATTTATGTATTTGATTTATATATATTGGGGCTGCTTTTCTGTTTCCTCCATATAGTCCACCAAGTAGCATCTGACTTGTTGCAACCCCATAGGGTTTTCACAGCAAGAGATATTCAGAGGTGCTTTGCCACTGCCTGCCTCTGCATGGACTTCCATGGTGGTCTCCCATCCAAGTACTAACCAGGGCTGACCCTGCTTAGCTTCTGAGATCAGATGAGATCAGGCTAGCCTGGGCCATCCAGGGGCTCTGCAACTTAAACGTTTGAGCATCGCATCTATGAGATTTTCCCAGTCACATTAAACGGTGGGAAGGCCCCTCTAAACAAGGATCCTACCATTCACTCTGTAACCAAGGCAACACCATCCCACTTTGGAAACAGCCTCCCTTGCCATACCCTGCCCAACATGGGTCATCAAACTGATGAGACCTTCAGCGGGTGGATTCACATAACACAAACACAAAGGCCATATGTGGGACCTGTAGCCCAAATTGTGCTGGGAATTCTATGCTTGGAACTTAATTCCAATGTGAGCAAAGGGCCCTGATTTGGATTGGGAACAGGACATGTTGAGAGAGTGGTCCTGAACCTTTCTCATGCACTATTTCCCCGACCTGAAATGGCCCTGGGAAGTTGTTATTTGCCTCATTGGGGAAACTTACATGTACTGATGAGCTACACTTAAGTTTCTCTAACAGGGCAAATAACAGATCCTGTGGCCATGTCAGGTATGGCATATGGTGCACTGAGAAGGCTTAAACCTCCTCTCCCCTCTTACACTATTGTCAGTTTGGTGTAGCATATTGAATTGGAGTGGGTTTCCAGCCCCACATGAGAACATGGAGCACTGCTGGGGACCTGTACCAAATGGCTCCAGACACCAAGTCTTTCCCACCACTCACAGTTGCTTCTGCAGTTTCGAAGGGCCAGTTCTCCTTCGACTTTTGGGACTGGGGTATACTAATCCAAGTACAAAATACATGCCATGCATGGGAAGTGCTTTGTAGGGGCTGTTTCTTTCAGCTCCATATTTGCAGTATGTTCCAGTGAAGAAGCTGATCTTCTGCTCTTAATCAGCAAAAACAGTTCTGCATGTGTCCTTTATTTTATGGCAAAGGCATCCATGCTTGAGCATGCAAACATCATGTACACACACACAATGAAATGAGAATCACTCCTGAGTGATGGTAACCAGGTGGAAGCAGGTCCTGCTTGAGAACAGAGATACTCCTTTGTCTGGCTAAAGTATGCAGTTGGAGCAAATCATGTAAGGATTCCACCAAAAGCCACAGTGGCCACTTGTAGCCATTATAGCCTAGTTTGCCTGGGCTGCCAAATAATGTACTTGATATGAGCAAACATCACTACAAACACAGACACCCAGCATCCTGCCACACATGGCCAACAGATAGGTGAATTGACACTAAGTTGTCCAAAGCTATTTAATGTTCAATACGCCAGGCCTTCCTGTCTTCCGCCGTCCTCTGAAGTTGGCTCAACTTCATGTTCATTGCATCTATGACACTGTCTAACCATCTCATCCTTTGCCTTCCCTGGTTTCTTTGACCTTCAATCTTTCCCAGCATCAGGGTCTTCTCCAGCGAGTGCTCCCTTCTCATTTGGTGGCCAAAGTATTTGAGCTTCAGTTTCATTATCTGGCCTTCCAGGGAACAGTCAGGGTTGATTTCTTTTAGGATTGACTGATTTGAGCTTCTTGCAGTCCAAGGGACTCTCAAGAGTCTTCTCCAGCACCATAGTTCAAAAGAATCTATTCTTCGGCACTCGGCCTTCCTTGTAGTCCACCTCTCGCAGCCATACATGACTACTGGGAATACCATTGCTTTGACCATGTGTCCATGGGGTCGCGAAGAGTCGGACTCGACTGTGCGACTGAACAACAACAACAACAAAAAACCTTTGCTTGAAAGATGTCACAGGAACTGCACGACTGCCTCACTGGAAACAGCAGTTCTGAGCCTTGTCTTCTCTCCCCAGTAACACCTAGCAAGCATTGTGTGATATGTCATATGAAGACAGATCAAGATGGGCAGCCATGTTAGTCTGTCTGTAGCAGTAGAAAAGAGCAAGAGTCCAGAAGCGCCTTAGAACTTGTGGCAGGGGATGAGCTTTTGTGAGTCACTGCTCACTTTTTCAGAAGTGAGAGAAGAAGCGAGCTCTGAAGAAGTCAGCAGTGGCTCATGGAAGCTCATACCCTGCCACAAGTTTTGCTAGTCTTTGAGGTGCTACTGATACATACATGACTACATGAAGTTACCTTATACTGAACTGGACCTTTGGTCCATCAAAGCCAGTGCTGTCTATTCAGGCTGGCAGTGGCTCTCCAGGGTCTCAAGGAGAGGTCTTATACATAAACTATTGCCAGATCCTTCAAATTGAGATGCTGGGGATTGAATGTGGGACTTTCTACATGCCAAGTAGGTGCTCTACCACTGAGCCACAGCCCCTTACTCCCAAATCATCAGATTGGGAGTTTCCTTTCTGCTGCAAATGGCAGTCAATACCATTCAGCGGGTTAGAGAAATTTGGAGCTAGTCTCTGACAAACCTGCTTTTTCTTTTGGTCGCTGCTATCATTGCAAACAGCTCATTTTTCTTGCTAATACTGCTTATTTTCTTGTACATATTATAAACAATTTTTATACATCACAGTATTACTAGTACACAAATCAAGAAATCAGTACGTTTCAGGGGTGAAACAGTACAAGAAAACAGAAAATGTGCAGAAATAAAGAAGAAGAGATTAGATTTATACCCCGCCCTTCACTACCCAAAGGTGTCTCAGAGCAGCTTACAAACTCCTTTCCCTTCCCCTCCCCACAACAGACACCCTGTGAGGTAGGTGAGGCTGAGTGACAGAAACTGCTCTTTCAAGAACAGCTCTGACAGAACTACAGCTTGCCCAAGGTCATCCAACAGGTGCAAGTGGAGGAGTGGGGAATCAAACCCGGTTCTCCCAGATTAGAGTCCGCGCACTTAACCACTACACCAAACTGGAGAAGCAAACTTGAAATGACAGTATTCAAAGTGGACCAGCAGTCTTGCTGGATTCAGTAACATGCCTATCGACAACTCAGTGATGGGACATCACATCACACACATTTGAGCTTCCCACTTGTCAATGGAGAGAGCGGATCAAGATCCATGATGGTGCTGCTGTCCTTCGGCACTAGCCCCACAGCTCCCGTCAGTTCTCTTCCAAACTGTGCAAGTTGCAAAACCGGTTTCAACCATGGCGGCTGCAGTCACTATCACACATTCAAACATTCAGAATAACAAATTCTGTTTATTCCTACCACTCTGGGCCATTCCATGAATTATGAAAACTCTACAGTGAAGGCACCTACATATATATGGAAATTCATGTATGTTATGCACGGCTCAAGAACCATATATTGGCAGTCACGTGCAGATGCAGGTTGTTTCCTTCTCCACTTGCCTCTGTGCAAAGTCAGGTATACCCAGGCTCTTGCTTAGGTATGCACAAGATTGAAGTCTGAATATGATTGCCCTCTCCCTGTATAAGGAGTGTATCCACACTGGAAAGCCTGATCAATCGTGGCATCTGGTTCAGCTATATGGAGACAGAAACCCGCCTATAAAACCACCACCCTTGATGATCTATACAAGGGTTACATACAAGAGTTGCATACAAGGATCTATACAAGGTTGCTGTATTGGTATACACTGTTAAAAGAACCATCAACAATTGGGAAGCAAACCACAGAAGACATAGGCGATCCATGACCTTTTAAAGAAACGTTTCTGAGACATAGGGCCCTGATTCAGATCCAAGTCAAGTGGGGAATGGTTTAGTTTTGGAAGGGAAATAGAAGATGGAACAATCCATACCAAGATGGTAAGGATTATTCCATCTCCTATTTCCCTTCCAAGACTAACAGGAACAATATAGATGAAACCATGCAGGAATGGAAGGATTCAACTGCCTCTCCCCTTTCCACATGGCTTCAACACAAATTAGGGCCTGGACGCCCAGTATTCTTGGAAGTTACAGATGTGGGGAGGGTTGCAATGTCTGTATTGTCTAGTTTGCCCCAAAAGTGCATGTCAGGGAAAAGTGGGGTATAAATTAGATAAAGAGGTAGGCAGGTAAAAGTGGTCATTTTCCATGGTACACATATGACTGCAGAACTGATTCTCCATAAAATCTCATCATTAGTGAAGATAATGAACATATGGAGAAGAGTGGAATTAAGTAGTGGGAATGGGTGGAAATTTTCACACCACCTGGATAGATCACATAAACAACTGGTTCCTTAGGTGGTTGTATGAGCACTGTGTCCAGTTGCTTATTGGTAGGCACTTTCATGCCCTAACCTGGATACCCCAGTATAGCCCAGTTTCATCAGATCTCAGAAGCTAAGCTCAGTTGGCCTTGACCAGTATTTGGATGGAAGACGACCAAGAAATACCAGGGTCATGATGTGGAGGCAGGAAATGGCAAACCACCTCTGGAATATCTCTTGCCTTGAAAACCTCACCAGGGGTCTCCATAAGTCAGATGTGGCTTGATGGGGGGGGGAGGCTCCTTTATCTACCCAATGGTATGGCCTGAAGGACCTTTACCCTCCCCACCCAGAGCAGAGACACAAGAACAACACTAAAGACAGAACGCAAATGCTGCTGGGACTGGGGCAGAGATGTGCGTGGTTGGGCAGTTGATGGGGCCCCTTCAGACTCAAGATGGCCCACCACCAAGCACAAAAGAGAGCAAAGAAGTTACCCTTTGCTTCCCCCCCCCAGCACCGTTCCCATAGGAAACAGGTGACTGCCTAGGGCAACGCCCCATTTCCTGCTGGGGACGGACTCATGAGGGACAAAGTACAACTCTTTTGTCTTCCTTCAGGCCCTGCTGATCCTGGTGTGGCTGGAAGCAGCATGCAAGAACCGAACACCACCCTTAAGAGAACATAAGAACATAAGAGATGCCAATGTTGGATCAGGCCAAAGGCCCATCCAGTCCAACACTCTGTATCACACAGTGGCCAGAAATACCAGTGCCATCAGGAGGTCCACCAGTGGGGCCAGGACATTAGAAGCCCTCCCACTGTTGACCCCCCAAGCACCAAGAAGACAGAGCATCACTTGCCCCAGAGTGATCTATACCTTGTGGCTAATAGCCACTGATGGACCTCTGCGCCATATGCTTATCTAATTCCCTTTTGAAGCCGTCCATGCTTGTAGCCCCCACCACTTCCTGTGGCAGTGAATTCCAAGTGTTAATCACCCTTCTGCTCCAGGACATTGTGCACCAGTGGAGCTCACAGTCCAAGGTTCCCCCTCAAATCTGTAGAGCTATTATTTTAATCAGGGCCCATAATACTGCATTTGTGGACTTAACAGTGTATGATTTTACTCAAACAGGAAAAAGAGCAGCTTATACTAACATCCCGTCTCCACGGTGAAGAGGCAGTGCCCTGGGTCATCTGGAAGCTATTTCAGGAGCTAATAGCAGTTTTATCTTGCTTACAGTCAATATGTTGCCTGCCAGTCACTGAGGTTGTGCTTGTAAAATGTAGGGTTGCCAGCTCTGGACTGGGAAATACCTGGAGTTTTGGGGGGTAGAGCCTCAGGAGGGCGGGGAGGGGAAGGATCTCAGTAGGTGATAATACCATTAAGTCCACCTTCCAAAGCAGCCATTTCCTCCAGGGGAATTGATCTCTGTTGTCTTGGGATCAGTTGTGATAGCAGGAGATGTCCAGGCCTCACCTGGAAGCTGGCAACCCTAGCAAAATGGTTAAGCCCAACTTGAATATGGATTAGGTGCTATTTAATGCCAATTTCTGCCCCAGCTTCCAGACTTTGTTTCTGTCAGACAACAGGACTACCTGATTGAGTTCCCTGTGTGTGTCTCTCTCCTTGCAGGTGGAAGGATGCAGCCTTTGCAAACGAGGCACAATGCTCTCGTTCTAATACCTACATCATTTGCCATCTGCTGTAGAGAAGATAGTAAAAGGCAACATGAGTTTTGTGTCCCAGGGCAACTTAAATAATATGCAGGGACCAGCTCAAATTCAGCTGGAACACAGTTATGGCAAATTGAAATGACAAAGGAATAAAAAGTCATCCATCATTAATTTCCACCTTGAATCTACATAATTATATTGCTGACAAGGTGCATGGAATGCTTTGTTCTGATGTATAAATCCTTCTTATGCTTGATAAACTGAAAAAGTTCACTTTATAATGTTTCCTTTTTCTTGCGATCCCCCTACAAAGGTTACTACCACCAAAGAATTGGGATGTAGAGTTGTGCCAACACAGAGGCAGGCTTAGCTAACCAATACTTCAATCCTAAACAGTTAACCCCATCTAAGCCCGTTGGCTTCAACCCCTTTCAGTATACTGCAGGAGTAGTTCCCAGAGCTATCTGCCATCTGTGACAGAAGCTAGGAGGACGGCCACGTTCCTAGGGCCTTGGCACTTTTAAGACTCTCCTAGAGAAGATCAGAAGGATCCATGGAGCACAACTAACCTGGGATTTATCACAGGACTTTATGGATAATAGATGTTTGCCTGTAATGGAATATGTGAACCCAAGGTTGAGACTATGACACAGAGTGTCATTGGGAGGATGTGTTCTGGGATGCAAGACCTTCGGGGAGTGCAAGACTTGTCCAATGAATCATGCGTGACTATACAGTAAGTTGTCACCTTCTCCTTCACCTTTGCCCTGTAGGCAACTGCAACTGCATTGAATCTTTAATAACAAATCATTTCACATCATCATAGGACTTCTGGGGTTGGCCAGAGAACACGAGACCAAAATTTCCATTTCAGAGTCAAATACGGAAACCCTCAATACCACATGCTTCATGTACAAATGTGGATGACCAAGTTTATTGTTATTATTGTGGTGATCTCCTGGTGACAGGAAAGATAAAATAAGGACACTATACCAGGACTCACCGCAAGTAAGCAAATGAATGTTTTTGTCTCAGAGGAAGCAGTGGGGGAATGGCAACTGTATGTCCCTTGTCCCGTAATTATTACAATAACTTCTCCACTTCTCTGTGAACAACAGTTTTCATCTAACAATCAGTTTATATTGTCCCCTGAAAGGAAACTTAAATTGAAAAAAAGATTTTAACATTGTATTTTGTTTTTAGCAAGCCTAGTATTGAAACATATTTCCAGTTTCTTCAAGAGGCCATTAAAACACAGGGGAACAACTAAGGGCTAAATTTGTTAACCAAATACACAACTCTGTGGACAATTCTTATTCTGAACTCCACCACCGTATAATTTTTGTTCTGACCGGCAACAAAATATGGCTAATTTCAGACAAGGTGCAGGGCTAAGCACAGCCAGCCTGTCATGATCAACAGAGGTAACAAAAGTTTCATATGAGACTGGCCACCACACTGAACATGGGGAGCAGAAATTCTCAAGTGAATTCCACATATCCCGAGGTTATGGCCAGATTTTGCCCAAAGCAAGGATTCAAAGTGAATTATGGAAGTCTGTCCTCAGACAAAACATTTGAGGAACCTTCCAGGAAGCCATAGGGATTTGACCAGTTCTCTTTCCTCATGGAGGTTTTGTACATCCCAACATCTGACCGGTTTCTCTTTGGTCTGCCATCACATAGTAACTTTACCGCTATCAAATTCATCATATATAATAAATTCATAATAAATCTCCTCCCTTCTTTTGTGATTTATTCCGAGACAGTCCTAGTGCATATCAGAGTCAGACAGAAGAAGAAATATGTTCAAAACAAGGGGGCAGCTCTCTGGCAATGCAACCTCTGAGGGAACATAAAGGGGAAACTCATTATTTAAAAAGGTACAGTTTTGCCATGGGCACCTATAGCTCCCTTCAAAGCATTGCCTATCCCCTGCTGAGCAGCCATGAAGATTTAGTGCAGAGATAAACAAACATCACTTGACTGATGGGCAACTGTGAAAAGGGAAGGGGCAGGAATGTCGGGCAAACGTAAGGGAGCACAAGAGTTCTGTAGCCTGGAGAAGGAAGAAGGAAAAGGTTGGAAGGATTTTATGAATGTTCACGTTATTTTGTTTCTTCCCCCCGCACCTTCTAGGTTTTGTCTTCAAATAAATCCTGCAAAGGAATGCGGGAGACATTCATGCTACTTGCTGAGAGCAATACGAGTAAATTTCTGAGGCCCGTGGATTCCACAGGCCTTTGAGTCTCCTCCTTTACCCCTACAGGCTAACGTCTGGAATTGCGAGAGTTCCGTGGCTCATCTCAGTAGCCCTTAGAAACCGGTTGGCATCTCTTCAAGTATTCTGCGCCAAGAGCGAGAGACGCACTGTCGATTCCATGGGTTTCTTCCTCACGTGGCACCCGAGCGGTTTCAGGTGCAGCTGCGTTTTCCTAAGGTTTCTCTCCCCCATCAAAAACCATAGTCATCACACTGCCGTCTCGAGATCCTCACGGGGCGTGACTGGGAAATTCTGTCGGCTTTCCAAGTATGATGCTAGATCTGGATCCCCAGCCTGCTGGGCCCTGTCTCGCGGTGTCTTACCCTACAGAGATACGACAAAGAGAGAAACCCTTAGGACTACATTTCTGAAATGTTTGTTTGGAAGGCTTGGATACCAAAAAGATTTCTATATTTATTTATTACTTCATTTCTACCCCGCCCTTCCCACCGTGGCTGGCTCAGGGCGGTTTACATAGGATATAACATAGCTAAAAGAAATTTAGATAATAGCATAACAATATAAGTATAAAGCATTACGAAGTGCTAGTGCTGAGATCATTCATACACAACGGCGGGCATCAATAGCATCCAACAAACAGGCAGTCAGCTCCCATCGTAGCCTGGATTATGTCGGCTGTTAATAAGGCTGTTGACGTTCATGTTAGTATCGATGTTAATATCGGGGCCGGGGCCTTCGTTGTGTGGTGCAGCTCCTGGGTCTCTGTGCAGTCTGTGGGAAAGATTCACTGCAACCTTTTACAGAACCCCTCCTTAGTACATGTTTGGCTATCCAGCATTGGGGGAGAGGTGGGGTTGCCTGCTCCGGGTTGGGAAATACCTGGAGATTTGGGGGTGGATCCTGGGGAGGGCAGGGTTTGGGAAAGGAAGGGACCTCAGCAGGATACATTGCCATAGAATTCCTCCTCCAAAGCAGCCCTTTTCTCCAGTGGGACTGATCTTGGTCATCTGGAGATCAGTTGTAACAGCAGGAGATCTCCAGGTGCCACGTGGACATTGGCAATCCCAGGCAGAGGTATTTTTCTTCCCCCTTTACTGCAGCAATTTTCTAGCGTGTTACTTTTTCACAGGAATGATTGAATGGTGGTGATTCATTTGCATAGGAGAAAGTGGCACTGAGTGGAGAGAAGGCTAAATTCAGTCTCTGCCCCTGTTGACCCCAGCTATTAAGAATGCCTAGTGTCTACATAACCCCCAGCCAGGGATCCTAGTCACACTAGCGTGCTGGAAGGTTGAGGGCTGGCTTTATCACGCATCATACATATAAAGGTACTGAAGGAGAAAAAGGTTGCTGAGATTCTAGACTGAAAGACATAGTCATGTATAGACAGTCACAGCTCCTGAAACTTCTTTTATTGTACCAAATATTATTTCTGTAGAGTGTTTCATACCATTTCAAGTGAATTTCTTATCCTTGGTTTCCCTCTGTAAAATGCAAAGCTTCTAAAAGATATTCCCAATTCTATCTATTTTTTTAAAAAAAATCAATAAACATTACATTTTTACTACTACCTAAGCCATCCAGAACCCAGAGGAACAGTGGAATCCCAACCTTCCTAAGCCCACTGATTTCAATGGAGCTAAAAGGGTGGAGCACTGCTGCTTATAACTGCATGGACAATCTCCTAGTTTTAGAGGCTTAGGGCCAATTTTTATGAGAATGACATTGCTGCATCTCTTCTGCTGAATGGACAGGGCCCAAGCACATACAAGGCAAACTGCAGAATTTTAGGCTGTTTGCATCTCATCCCGCCTAAGCTGAATGCAAAAGGTATTCAGGTGGGTAGCCATGTTGGTCTGAAGCAGCAGAACAAAGTTTGAGTCCAGTGGAACCTTTAAGTCCAATGAAGTTTTATTCAAAGTGTAAGCTTTTGTGTGCAAAGCACACTTCTTCAGACAAACTGGAATAAAATCTCCTCAATGGTTAATGAAGCAACAGAAACACATAAGCAAGGAAAATGAGAATGAGGAAAAGCCCATGGACTGTTTTAATGAGAGTAAAACTCAGAATGTCCTGCCTGTACTTAACTATCTGCAAGTAAGATCAAAGTGGGCAGCTGTGTTGGTCTGAAGCAATAGAACAAAGTTAGAGTCCATGCTAGAAAGGAGGTGGATGAGATCTAATGACTGAATTCTCACACAATTTGGGGTACATCAATCTTCAGTTCTGACATATTTATTACCTATGTTGTTCCCCCCCCCCAGTTGAACCCAAGCACACTTCATCGGACAATGAAATGGAATTGCAGATCATACCTGTATATATACAGGGTGGCTTGTTAAATTAGCATGCAAAATAGTGAAGTGTTTTTAACAGATAAAAAGAATGATAAGCATGGTATCCAGGTATCATCTGCTTGGGTTCAAGGGGGGGGGGAACAACATAGGTAATAAATATGTCAGAACTGAAGATTGATGTACCCCAAATTGTGAGAGAATTCAGTCATTAGATCTCATCCACCTCCTTTCTAGCATGGAGGCAAACTTTAAAACATCTTAGAGTTGGTCTTAAAGGTGCCACTGGACTCTAACTTTGTTCAATCTGCAAGTAAGGCAGGGCATCAGTCTGATCACACTCCAAAAGACAACATTTCATTTTTTTCAAAAAGAAAATTATATTTTTCCCGTCACTGCAATTTGCAGTATGAGCGTCCCAAGGAATACTTGAGACCTACATTTACAATAGTTTATTCTGTGCCACCAAACATAGAAGAAAGAAAACACTGGAGAAACTGCATCAATCCTTGCTTCTCTGAAGCATGACAGATTTTGCCCGTGTCTCTTTCAGCCATTAGCCCCAAGCTGTCTGCTAATACGAACGTCTGGTCAGAAGGTCAGCCCGTGTAGCATCTTCCCAGATGATGCCAGCCTGTGTCACCTGCCAGCCAGCCAGATGGGCTGACAGAAGTCAGGCTAATCAATATAATATGGCAGCCCCTTCCTATGCAAAACTGGAACAGCGTAGGCAACTGTCTTCATCAGTATTTCTGCTTTCCAACATCATCTTGGAAAATAATTACTTGTTGCCTACATTGTTAAACCTGCCTCCTTTTACATTTACACCAGTGGACTGGGGTTAGCTTTGCACTGGTGATCAAAGCCAGGATAAGTACAAAGAATAGTTATGGTCCTCAGCTTGTAGCAGATAAAAATGTGGTATCATCAGTGGTTTTTCAACCATGGTCACTGCATATTTACAGTCATTATCTGGTCAGGACACTTCATCCTATTTACATTTTGCTTTTCTTGGCAGACCTCAGTCTAAATGTTTTTAGCAATTTCATCCTATGCACAAGTACTAACTTCAATGGACTTAGAAGGGTGTAACTCTGCTTAGGATGGGCCCTTTAAATGACATAAAACCTGGATCTCCCACATCCTAGTCCTCTCCTCCTCTCCTCTATAGCATGTAGAAATGTGAAAGAACACGGGATTATCATTTATTCATTTCACTACTACATGCTATGGGGAAGAAGAGATATAAGGTTGCTGTTTTCAGGAGCAGCTCTACGTTTTGAGTAACATCTCAGTCTGTTCTACTTATGGATACCCTTGGATGATGTTTAAAACCCTTCTCATAAATTCCACTAATCTCATCACAACTCTTTATACTTCTGGCCAATTGTTCCTGAACAGGAACCTTCGAATTCACCTCAGATTTTGCTTTAAGTAGAATTCAGTGGCAACATAAAGATGTGTGGCACACAAATAAGCTGGATTTTACTGGTTTTATGGAAATACTTTTAGCCCCTCTTAAAGGTTCTCAGATATCAAATTTATACCCCGCCTTCCCAGCCGAAGCCGGCTCAGGGCGGATTTTACCTATATCTGCTATTTTGTTTGTAAATATCATTTTAGGAAAATTCTACATAAATCTCCAGCTTCCACACTGCAAACGAGAAAGACATTGAACCTTTCAGTCCCTACCTCTAGTTCCAATAAGCATTATCTGTGCTTCCTCCCTGCTCTAACGTCCTGTCTCCTGAGTCTTGCTTTGTTCTTTAGTCATGTTGATAGTTGGCTCCTCACTATGGAATTGATTTCCAATAACCAACCCTGACCCTAACCTCTGGTGTTTACATAGTCCCACCTGCCAGCCAAGCTCCATACAACATTTAAGGTGGGCTGGTTATGCAGATGCAATTAATAGATTTCAGCTCCATATGTTGATGTCATAACTCCATCTACAGTGAACATGAAGACATCTTTGATAATGTATAACAAATCTCTGCTCCGGTGTTTAAGTGCGCGGACTCTAATCTGGGAGAACTGGGTTTAATTCCCCACTCCTCCACTTGCAGCTGCTGGATAACCTTGGGCAAGCCATAGTTCTGACAAGAGCTGTTCTTGAAAAAAGAGCAGTTTCTGTCAGAGTTCTCTCAGCCCCACCTACCTCACAGGGTGTCTGTTGTGGGGAGGGGAAGGGAAAGCAGTCTGTAAGCCGCTCTGAGACTCCAAGTGAAGACTCCAATCTCTTCTTCTCTAAGTGTGCTATATTCGCCACTTGATGAGATATACACATAAAATGGCTAAAAGTTGCTTCCTGGTTTTGTGTTCACTCCAGATTTACTGGAAATATATAGGTTTACTTACCTAATTTCAAGAGTGCTGAAACAGCCTGATGGTCTCATTAATTTTCTGGACTCCTTGCAAGAGCATTCACAGTGCTTCACCGTTGTTCTTTGGAGCCCTTGTTTTCCTTCTTCTTCTTTGCCTTCAGCCTCATTTGCCCCTACTGATGTATTAATCCCATTGGCTGTGGTGATCCACACAATTTTGGTTGATGGTACCACAGTGTCGTATCTCATGTTACAGATGCTTGTAAGCAAAATCACCTGGATCACTGCAGCCAGTGGCATTAAATGGCGATGCAAGCCCATGAGTCACAAGACAGGGTGAGAAAGAAAATGGAGAAGGAAAATGGCACTAAGAAGTGCATGGGGGGGGGCAGAAGTGTGCTGAGCAACACTCAAACAATACAAATATTCCATGAAGCATGTATTTTCCTGGCCGTTCATTTGGTTGCATTGAATTTGTAACTTTTCAAACGAATACTGATGTTAGGAAATGTTCACTTTGCCCCTGCTGACAACTCCTTTGTTTCTGTAGTTCAGGCCACCATAGGTAACCGCAGAGCAGTGTTTGGTCCAGTTGGCAAAATTTATGAAAGCCTTATTTAATTCAAGATTTCCTCACAGCTCAAGCATCCTACATGTGTCATCTCAAATCAGTGGGAATGACATCGAAATGAACATAGATAGCACAGGGCTGGAAAAAGAATTCAAGAACTTCCAAGATTCCCTTGCAATAACGTTGGCCGAGATGAATGCATACTGAATTCACTCCTCTGCAGTATCGTTCAATGGGTTTGTTTGGTTTGGTTACCTTGGAATCTGTGGTCCTCAGTGATGCGCCTGCCTCTACCAAGAGCTGGCAGATACCACGATGGTGCTGGCAGGCTGCCATGTGCAGTGCCGTCTCACCCCTGGGTGTACAACAGAGAAAAACGATCAACAAGAACCATCGCATGCCAATTGGTTTCCTTTGCCAGGACACAACATATCAGCACTATTAACACAGACATATTTTCCTTCTTTTGCCCTTTGACTCCCCAGTACATCAACATCAGGTACCAATGGTCTGAAAGATCCCCTTTTAAAAATTATTATTAGCATGCTTCGAGTCATGCATAGCATATTAAGTTCTCATCCAGACTGGAGTTCCATTCTGAACCAGCCATGAGACATTTTTTTTTTTGGCTGTCAATTTGAATGCTGGGTAAGCGGTGTTGAGCTTCCCCTTCTCCTGCCTCCCAGGCTACTTCCTGTTCAATCTGAACAATAAGATACTTTGGCTTCAGCAAACCAGCTGAGGGTTTTTTGGTTTTTTTTTAAGTCTGCAACCTGAAATTAACATTGACGTCATGCAGTTCTCTGGATTCTGGACCTGAGTGACTTATAGTCGGTACAGCCCTTTTGCATTTTCCTCCAAGATATGCATTCTGTCGAACTCTCGGTATTATAGTTCCAAATCAATACATTTCGAGAGTAACCCTTCTGTTGGATCTTTGATTCAAGTCCGAGGAAAAGGATTTAGCAGGACTGCTGCAATGCAAGTTGGCATTCTCAGTAAGATCTCCAACACACTTTAAAAAACCCTTCCATCCTGGTGCTACAGGCTTGAGAGGGACAGGGAGGAAATTGTGCTTTTCCTGAACGAAAACTGAAAGATGCTGGTGAAGGCTCAGGACAACCCAAGAGTTGCATTCATTCCAATCTATTGGCAAATTCTGCATTGTACAGAGTCGCCGGTGCTCCAGAACTGCTTGTGTACACTTTCCTCATTCCCTCCCCTTATCACTCTAACCCATTTCAAGCCCCACACTATAGAAGAAGAAGATAAGAGATTGGATTTATACCCCACCCTTCACTCAGAGTGGCTTACAAACTCTTTTCCCCTCTCCACAACAGACACCCTGTGAGGTAGGTGGGGCTGAGAGAGCTCTGACAGAAACTGCTCTTTTTCTAGAACAGCTCTGACAGAACTATGACTTGCCCAAGGTCATCCAGCAGCTGCAAGTGGAGGAGTGGGGAATCAAACCCAGTTCTCCAAGATTAGATTCCGCACACTTAATCACTACACCAAACTGGCTCTTTGGGAAGTGCCTGGCAAAATAGTATTTTATAACTGGTATATTTGCTGGAAGGGTTTATTCCTTTCTTTTTTTTCCTGCTAGGTGTAAGAATCAATCTAAAAGGAACCAGCAGCTCCCCATTAATCAGCCTAACTACTACTGGTGTAGCAGGAAAGATGGCAACAGAATGGGATTCTTGGGTTTTGGAGCCTGTTTGATGAGCTCAAAATGGAGCTGAATATATTAGCCAGTTGTGTGGAGATTTATGGTGTTATATCTTTCCTTGTTGTCATCAAGGAACTCAAAGCAGCCTACAAGGTTTTCCTAAGTGGCTGAGACACTGATCAGATCCAGACCTGCTTAGTTTCAGCAAAGAGGCTGCACCAGGTATCTTCCAACCCATTTCCTGGATATTCTGTGTGTCTGAATTCTTTGATACATGAGCAGATAAGGAAGTTCTTCATCAGATGATTGAGAGACTCTGGGCAGAGTCTGTGAAATGTGAGTTGAGAATATGGACTCTGTCACTGAGAGTTTGGCAGTCATGATACCTGCATGTATACAATGGCCAACACCAACGTGTCTGGCAGGATTTCAGATATCCAAATTCACAACATAAGACTCAGATACACAACAGAAGACTCAGATAAATGATTCAATGAAGAATTAATTAGGTTTATTTTTTTTTAAAAAAACACACACATTCTCAGCACCTTCCTCTATTCACTTGGGGGGAAAATATGTGTGGCACTAAGCTGGGGAGGAAAGTTGGGGGGAACTGGAGGGGGTGAAAGATGACTAATTAAAACAAACAACAAGCCATTGTGGTATAGTGGTGGTTAGAGTGTCAGATGAATGCTTATGGGGGGAAAAGCATGCTTCTAATCCTTACCTGCAATAACTACTATGGATTAGAACCAACCTTTCTTCCATAAGCATTCTTCAAAAGGATGGGAAACATCTTCCCTTCTGTGCTTGCTATTTGCTTTTTACAGTTTAACAACCAGGACTGTGAATGCAAGCGGGTGACACTAGAGGAAACTAATCTGCATTCAGTTGGCATCACTATCTAGGTTTGATTTGCTGTTTAGAAAAGGAAGGAGGTTTGGTTCTCTTTTTGCAGTTCCACAGAACCCATTGAGAGGCTGCCATTTTTTGTTTGTTTGATGCTGAATTGAATTTGTTTTTGTACCAAGGGAATACCGATGCACACAACCAGAGGTGAGCTAGAAGAAAGCCAATAAAAGAAATGGAAGCCAATGGGACGGGACTTACGTTTCACTATCTGCCATATCCAGTAACTCTGAAGGACCTGCCAAAGGAAGCAAGATGGGTTACATGGTGTTCCTCCTGCTTAGCAACCTGAGGTGGAATCAAGTGTGGTGATGTGGTGAGGAATGGAAGTCCCATATAAATGAGTCACCACTAGGTGCAAAATTCTGGACTGGATAATACATCCACAGATTGCTCCCCTGCATATGGTGAAAAGTTGGGTGGACAGCAAAAGTGCACCTAACTACTCCACTTACCCGATGTGTCTCCCTTACCCCTGTCACCATGAGGTGTCCAGGAGAGGACATGACATTTGTATAGTGCCTATGCATATGCAATTTAATATGTGTAGACCCCTCTCATGTAGCTGATATCCCAGATAAAATCAAGAAATTGATGACATAATCTGAGCCTATCTATACTGGACTGTACATGCACAGGGTATATTCAAGCATTGTGCCATCACATGAATGCTTGGAGACATGAAAGGGAGGGTGAACTTTACCGGGTGGGCAAGCAAGTGAGGCCCTCTCTTGTCTGACCCCCACCCTACTTCACAGGAGGGAGCTATTGGCCGATATATTGTCTGATTTAGCTCTGCAGTTAGGCCCAGAGTGTGGGGGTGGTGGCCAGAGTGTCAGAACAGGACTCCACTACCCAAGTATTCATGTACCCCATTCAGCCATGAAAACCACTGGATGACCATGCTGGTTTGTCTCTCTCAGCCTAATGTATCTCACAGAGCTGTTGGCCTGAGAAAAAGGAGGAGGAGCAAACACTGTATGACCACCTTCAGCTCTTTGAAAGAAGGGCAGAATTAAAAAAATGTGACAGACAAGTAGACAGTTATGGGACAGATAACTAAAAATGTATATCAGATGGATGGACAGAAGGATGGAAGTACACAGAGACAGAGAGAAGTATGTGATAATGGAGAGGAAGGGGGAGATATATATATATAGTGTTCCCTTTAAGCTGAGTAGATGCAAGCTAGCTCACAGTTTTTTAGCCTCTGGTTCACACATTTTGATCTTCGCTCAGGAAGGATGGCTCCAGAGCAAACTAATTTAGGCAGTAGCCAAATCGTTTGCTCACAGCTTTAATGCCAGTAGCTCACAAAGTAGAATTTTTGATCACAAGACTCTGCAGCTTAGAGAGAGCATATACTGAAATCCTTACAAGACTCCCCCGCCCCCCTGTTGCCACTAAATTTTGCCTAGGTGAAAACTGTGGTTAATTTGGAGGGCCTCATCTTTGGAAATTCCAAAAGAAGTTAAAATAATTTCACAGTGTAATCCTTAGCACAGGGAAACCGTTCTGAGCCCACTGACTTTAATGCAGTTAAAAGGTAAAGGTAAAGGTTCCCTTGCTCGAAAGCCAGTCGAATACGACTCTAGGGTTGCAGTGCTCATCTCCGTTTCAAAGCTGAAGAGCCAGCGCTGTGGCCAGCATGACTGAACACCAAGGTGCACGGAACGCTGTTACCTTCCCACTGAAGTGGTACCTATTTATCTACTTGCAATTTCTTGCTTTCGAACTGCTAGGTTGGCAGGAGCTGGAACTAGAGACAGGAGCTCACTCCGTCATGCGGCACACTCGAACTGCTGAACTACTGACCTTCCACAGCCTGCAGTTCAGCGTCTTAACCACTTGAGCCACCGCAGCTCCATTTAGAAAGGTGTAAACTCCCTTTAGGATTCCACTGCTAGTGGTTGAGTAACAGTTCCCAAGGGAAGATCTGAATTGAAAATCTGATGGACATGAGGGCCTTGTTCATGCAAAATGGAATCTTATGGACATTTAAAAATTAATCTTCATGTTTAGTAACATTTCTTACACAGGTGATTCACCTGTTTTGAGCTTACTTCACAGTTTCCACTTTGAAAGGGTGCAGATACGCTGTTTTGCTCCCCTCTTTTTAAAAGAACATGAGATGTTTTCCCTGTGAATTCTAGGAATGGAATTCTGCGCATTACCGTGACCTTTGATGTTTCCTTGGGGGAGGGACACACAGACAGCCTTGATTTGAAGTCATGCCCTTTCTTACGCATGCTGCTCCGGCATCATCTCATGCTCCCACACCCGCCCAATTCCCCACCCTACTCTTTTAGACCTCTTTTATCTCCGTCTCCCCGGTGCTGCCAGCTGACCATTCCAAATCCCTCTCTGGCACAGGACAAAAGCTGCACAGATGTGAGAAAGGCTGGCACTGGGAAAGCTAATGGCATCATCATTCTACCACAGTGGGGAGCTGGCTGTTTTACCCAGGGACAAGAAGAGAAAGAAAGAAAAGGGAGACCAAGAAAGAGAGTGTAAAATAACCTCATTGAAATCCAGAAGGGAAATGCATGAGTGAGATTTCCATCAAGGGGGGCAGAGAGAGAGAGGAATGTGCAGGAAGGCGGAGATATAATTAAAAGGCTGAGGGAAATAGAGAATGGTGGGGGATTCTGAGCTGAAAAGAGCCAAAAATACAAAAAGGGTTGGGTAGGATGCCCTTCGGAGACTGCCGTCACCCCTTAATCTCTCCAAAAGCTGGTTTGTCTCAAATTATTAACTCTTTTTCCCGTCCCTTGCCTTCAGCTATACCAAACATACTATCTGGTGGTTCTACAAGGAGTCTATAGGACACAGGGAGGGATGGAAATTAGAAGTCAGACTGCTGACCTTGCACAGAGCTTTCAAGGAGATACAGAAGATATGAAAAGGACCACATTGCAAGGGGATTTCTAAAGAATATGACACCTTCTCATCTAGGCGTGCTTTTAGGCACATGTATATTTTTCTGAGGCTACCTTGGTTCTGCCTTGTTATTAGAAAGGAGACTTGCAAAGAAGATATCCTTACATATTTTTATTTTTTAGATTATTTACAGTCCACCTTTCTCACTGGGACTCAAGGCAGATTACTCAAAGTGAGTCAATTCAATCAACTTGATGGGGGCATTCAATAAACAATGAAATGGGATTTGGGTTGTAGAACCAATGATATAACAATGAGTGGTAACTTTATTTATTAAAGAATCTATGATTCCTGCAATATATCAAACTGTTCCTTGAGAAGATGTTGGCAGCATCCAAATGTATTTATGCAATAAATGTATTAATCTTTATTGTTTATTTAATTTGTTTGTACCCTGCCTTTCTGTCCAACAGGGACCCAAAGCAGTTTACATCATTCTCCTCCCCTTCATTTTATCCTCACAATAACCCTGTGAGGTAGGTTAGGCTGAGAGTGTGTGACTGGCCCAACATTACCCAGTGAGCCATGGCATGAGCAGGGATTTGAACACAGATCATGCATTTTCTAGTCCAACGCTCTTAACCACTACACCATGCTCTTGGTAGCCAGCTTATTAATAAACTGATGTTTCTGCCATAAACTGAAAGCCCCAGTGCTTTGACAAGATCTACCCAAAACACACAACCAAGTCACCATGACTAGCAATGTTGCTGAAATTCATACCAGAGAACTCATAATGGCCAATTCAAACCCTGTCCGCAAGTTTGACTGCAGCCATGCACACAACTCCAGTGATGTTCAGGCTCAGTTCTTAATCTGCTCATCCCAGCTCCAGTTCTGTTTCCCAGAAAGTCCCTGTGTAGGTGTCGGCCGGTGGCCAGGGCTTCTGGCAGCAACAGAGCCCTCACCTTTAGGAGTAGAAAAGAGCAAGAGTCCAGGAGCACCTTAAAGATGAACAAAATATGTGGCAGGGGATGAGCTTTTGTGAGTCACTGCTCACTTCTTCAGACTCACGAAAGCTCATCCCCGCCACATATTTTGTTAGTCTTTAAGGTACTCCTGGACTCTTGCTCTTTTCTACTGCTACAGACAGATTAGCATGGCTACCCATCTTGATCTCTCCCCTTTAGGGTCAGGCTTGCCAGCACGTCTCCTTTTGACCCAGTGCTCTGGAGGGCTGTCACCATCATCCAGCTTCCTCACTTCTGGGCCACCAGCCCAGTTGCCTCTACTAGGCAGGGGCCACCTCCTCCTCACCATGAAGGTGGACTAGGCTTCTGCTCACAAAGAAGGTGGCCCAGGCACAAAAGGAGTTGCTGGAAAGGCATAGGAAGCTGCCACTGCACTCATCCCTGGATCACCCTCTTTGTAAGAAGGAGGTGGCAACGGCCATGGGAAGGATGGCGCCAGTACAGATGGAGAATCCACTGCCACCTTCCCACTTTGTCCTGAGAAGGAGCCACTGTGCTCCTGAACCTATGCCTGAGCTGTCCTTTTTATCCTTCTGTAGGAGGACGGCAGCCCAAATACAAATGAACACACTCACAAACACACACAAAGATGCCTTATACTGTGTCAGACCATCAGTGTCACTACTGTCTACCAATGTTCCCTCTAAGCTGTGGAGTCTTGTGAGCAAAAATTCTAATTCGTGAGCTACTGGCATTAAAATTGTGAACGAATGATTTGGCTACTGCATAAATTAGATTGCTCTGGAGCCATGCTTCCTGAGCGAAGATAAAAATCCGTGAGCTGGAGGCTAAAGAACTGTGAGTTAGCTCACACTAACTCAGCTTAGAGGGAACACGGCTGTCTACTCAGACTGGAGGCAGCTCTCCAGGGTCTCTGGTAGAGGGCTTCCACATCACCTACCGCCTGATTCTTTCACCTGGAGATGCCAGGGATTGAACCTGACCTTCTGCATACAAAGCAGAGGCGCTTCCAGTGAGCTACAGCCCCTCCCCAAATGCAGCAGCTGCTGCCTCCCCATCACAAAAAGCCGAGGAGCTGGCAGCTGCTGTTCCGCTCATGCCTTGAAGGTCCTCTTCATGACGAGGGGGAGGCAGCAGTGCCAAGGTGCCCCCTCCCTCAGCCAGCAGGATCAGCCCCAAAGGGTTACCATGCTGAGTTGAAAGGGTGTCATGTGATGTGGGAAGGTGATGTGACGTGGGTTGGAAGTGACAGGAGTTTCCAGGGCCATTTTAAGTTTCCCGAGCAAGACTTGGATAGTCATATGGAACATCCCATTAATGCAGGGGACTAAGGGAAATGTAATTCTCAATACTATTTGGCTTAACCCTTTGAGGCAGAAATCCATTAGGAACCCTCTTTCTCAAGCTCCCTGTCACTGGACATTCCCAATAATAATGGTTGCAAATTAGCTAAAGATGAGGCCTCCATTGTTGGAGCAAGCCCTTCACCTCAACCTCTCCCGCCCCCATGGTCACTGTAAGGCTTTGGGGAAGGAAGGAACAGTGAAGAGATCTGGAAGAGATCTCCTTGTGCATGCAATAATATTGCTAAGCTCTGGAAAACAGGGGGAAAGCCAAGGTTTTCTCACAGTTCTCCAAGAAAGCTTGGGAGGAAAAATGTTCACCACGAGGCAAGGAGGAGGAGGAGCTCTCTCATCACTAGTCATGATTGCCAACATTTTAAATACAGTATGAGGAAACGTGACTTCAGGATCTATTTTTTCCCTTTGTGTGGTGCTCCCCAACGGCACAGAATGATACAAGAGGGATAGCACGTCTATTTTAAGTAGCATGCATATGCTTACTGTGCCATCAACAAGCTCCATGGGATTTCTTCTTCACGGCAATTTATGAAGCAACATATTGCTAAGCATAAGCCAACCTTTAAAAAGTTGACTTTGGGCCATTCCCCTATTCCTGGAGTGGGATGGTGAGCCTAAGCATCTTCTGCTCTAGCTAATTTCATTCCTAAAGGAAACTATGGACTTCTTTTTTTAAGGCTACATGGAACTCATATGTTAATATGAACCTGTGTTGCCATGTACAAAACAGCAATGACGTGGATCCCGCTGAGCATGTCTATCAGAAGGACAGCAAAGGAATGTGACTTCTTTGCCTCCCCTCTCTTGCCGCAGCCCTGAAATGCTCACGGGGGACCGGGGACCCCCAGGAACAGCTTGAGGGGGAAGCTGTCAGCAGAAATCCTCCAAGGGATCCAACATGTTCCTTCAGGCATGAACTCCCCAGAACAATCAAACTCCACTTCACTATCGCATCCACATGCAGACACCTCAGTGCATCAGAGGTTGCTTGCTCCACATGAACCAGGATTCCAGACTGGGATATGGGGCTTTTCCACATTCCCATTTCCCTCACTTGTGTGTTCCTGTTGCTTGGGGGGGGGTTTTTCCTGTTCTACATGTGTTTTGCTCCCTCTAGTGGTCGACTCAATATTGCATTGCTTCATGTCCAGCATAAAAACCTGCAGTTTAAATCTGTAGGGAGATATGCTGGACATAAACTGTTGTAATATCAAACCGACCACTAGAGGGAGCGAAACACCTGCAGAATGGGGGAGGGGAGGCGGAAAGCAACAGGAACATAAAAGGGAGGGAAAAGAGAATGAGGAAAAGCCCTAAACTGAGATTCAGAATACAGTTTTGTAAACAAACTCCAATTTACTGAAGCACCTGCATTTGGATGCCACAGTGAACTGGAGCTTCAGAACAATAAGGTGTTTGCAACCCCATTGGAATTTAATTTTTCCCCCTAATGTCCTATTCTAACAACAAGTTGATCAGAGACAATGGCATTTGAATCTGTAAAAGTTTCTGCCCGTCACTCACCATGTTCCAGAATGTATTTCACAATCTCACCATGACCGGACTTGGCTGCGTGGTGAAGCAAGGAATAATGGTCAGGGCCCTGGATTAATAGATTAGCTCCCTTTTTACAGCATTCTATGAACTGGAACATAAATGCAGAAAGAAAAGACAAAATACTGTGAATTCATCGTTTCCTTTCCCACATGCGGTTAAAAACAAATGGTTCTGCTTCAGTAAAGAAATTATACTAGTAGACAAATACCAAGGTCTCTTCCTAATCAGTTATATGAACATAATGAAAGATCCTGGGAATACGGGATTAAACACTGGAACTTCTCAGTCCTGGGATCAAGGGATTAAACACTGGGAACCAAAATGGACTGAGGACCAATTCACACAACTCAACTGGTATCTTGAGAACATGGGCTGATGAAACCTACTCGCAATGAATTCATGGTATTCTTGCTTCCCAGCAGCTCAACACACATTTTGATCTACCAAAAGTAAATCAGACAATGGCACAAAAAGTTGTAAAACTGTTCTCATACTGAAACAATTACATCATCTCTTCATCATCATCCCCAGCAAAGCTCACGTTTACATTTGCTTGGCTTTCATTATGTCACTGGGGAAGTGTGAGGATTGATCCATATGTACATTAGGCATGGGAGCAAAACTTGAGTTCTGCCCATGTTGAGTCCAGTTGTATATAAGTTTCATTGCATGAGACTGGGCCTCTTAAGAATGAACGTGTTCTCTATCTTATTTTTTTGTATATTGTTACATTTTTACTGCCACTTTTTGTTCTCTACCTTTTTGCTATAGATTTTGCAGATTCAGGGGTACTGTGTACTAGGGTTCCCAAATCCCCCCGGGGGCGGAATTCCCCCCGGTTTCAAGCCCCAAGTCCCGCTCCCGCGGAATCGGGGCCCGGGGGAAACCCCACCCCCGCGTGTGCGTTACCCGGAGGTGACGTCGCACGCTGGGGGCGGGGCAACACCATTTGAGGGGAAAACAAAGAGTTTCCCCCTCAAATGGCGTCACCCCGCCCAGCGTGTGACGTCACTTCCGGTGACGCTCCGGAAGTGCGCGCGCACGTCCCCAGCTGGCTCCCGGAGCGACAGGACGCTCCCCCACCGGTAAGATTTTTCTATTTGGCAACCCTACTGTGTACTCATAATGCCTTTGCTTTCATGCATTATTTACATATACAATAATGATATGTATAATATAGGCACAATGTATACTACTGACTTTATGTTGTATGAATAAAAATGCAATTTTTATGAGAAAAAAAATGATGCAAGGGAACAGAATATAGCACCCCCAAAAAATGTGGATTTGATTTGCACAGGGGAAAAGTAAAACTGGAATAGGAGCAAAACTGCAGTGGTAAGAAATTTAAAATTGTTTCTAAGAACACTGCAAACCATTTTATGTGAATTGGCACCAACACACAAGTTCACCCACAGGAAGGGAACCAACAACTACGACGATTTGCAGTAGCCATCATATACTCAGATACTCACATGAATAAACTCTTATCCTGCACAAAATTTTAGGCCTGATCTACAGATTCAGAAAAATAATGAGGTGGCCTAAAGACAGGGGGCAGACTGGGCTTTCAAAGGCTGTGGGAAATATTCCTCATCAACCAAGATGGTGTGGTGGGAAGGGGGAGTCTAGAAAATAAGTCCTATCAGGAAAGATTGAGAGAGCTGGGTAGGTGTATCCTGGAGAAGAGAAGTCAAGCAACTGGAAGAGGGCAAAGACTCTTCTCTGCTGCTCCAGAGGACAGGACTGGACCTAATGGGGTTAGGTTACAAGAAGATAGACTTTGGGTGAACAACATTAGGAGAACAACTTGACAAAGGAACCAATTCTACCCTCCCTCTGGGGGAGGGGGGCTTCCTTGGTAGAATGTTCTAGCTTTCAATTTCCTGCATTCATCAGAGGGCTGATCTAGATGGCCAAAAATATTACTTCCAACTCTAGAAGTCAATGCCCATCTCATAATGTGGGTAGGGGTCTGCTCAGCTGAATGTTTTCTACATGAACATTTCTGATGGCTAACTTGCCAGGACAAAAATGTTGTAGCCTAACATCCTCCTTCATGTACTCATTTTGTGTGTGCAGCACCATGATGCAGTGAAGCATTCGAAAATATGCCCCCCTTCGCCACTACCACTTGTACGTGTTAAGTGCCATCACTGCCAAGTCGGCCTTCTACCATCTTCGGCTGGCATGGCAGTTGGTTCCCTTCCTTGACCATGAAGACCTGGCCACAGTGATCCATGCAACGGTCACCTCGAGGTTGGACTACTGTAAAGCTCTCTACATGGGGCTGCCTTTGTCGCAAATCCAGAAGCTGCAGCTAGTGCAGAATGCAGCAACCAGGCTGCTGATGGGTCTCTCTAGGCAGGACCATATCCAGCCTGTGCTGAAAGTGCTGTACTGGCTGCCAATAGCGTACCAGATCCGCTTCAAATTGCTGGTTCTTACCTTTAAAGCCCTACATGGCCAGGGTCTGGCATACCTAAGGGACTGCCTTTCCCCATATGTTCCCCCAAGGGCACTACGGACGGGGGCCCAACATCTCTTGGTAACCCCAGGCACCAGAGATGTCAAATTTGCTGTGACCAGGGACAGGGCCTTTTCGGTGGCAGCTCCTACCTGGTGGAATGAGCTCCCGGAGGAGACTCGGGCCCTGCGGGACCTTGCACAGTTCTGCAGGGCCTGTAAGACGGAGCTCTTCCACCAGGCTTTTGAGTAGGAGCCACTGCCATCACTGTACCACCATCACAACGCCACCATAAATGGTGCAGGTACCACTGAGGTGCAAGACGACCCTGGGATGAAGATTGGATGGCGGTGTTGTTATGGAACTCACGCTGCTGTTCTGGGCTTATTTTACCAGAGCCCCTCTTGGAATTGTGGATTGAAGTGACATCTAGAGGACTGTAGCGATATCTAGAGCACCTGCACTTTATGTATTATTTGATTGTTTTATTCTGCTTTTAGTGTTTTAATCATGGCTTTGTGCCCTAATTGTTTAATCTTGGCTTTGTGTCCAAATTGTTAGCTGCCCTGAGCCCGTTCTGGGGAGGGCGGGATATAAATCAAACAATAAATAAAAAAATAAAAATAAAATAGTTCTTTTTCAATTACATGATTGTGCTTTGCATTAGCTAGCTGCTATTGTGCCATGATCCATAATGCAGAAAACTGGTGTCTTACTGGAGGGAAGGTACCATAGCTTTAGTAAACAGAACAGATAACTGTTCAGAAAATCAGAACAGCTTGGACATTTTTTAAAAGAATGTTCATTGCAACAATCCACTTTTATTCCTGACTACCTTTACCTAGGGGCCAAGTGTCGTGGAAGTGCATGTCAAAAGCAAACTGCTGGAGTAATAGAGCTGTCACCATTATAAATGGCCAAAAGAAGCCTTAACTAGATAATATTGTGGTCATTTATCAAAAAACTCAAGCACAGGTAAAGTGTTCACAGATTGCCAGTCCTGTCACCCCAGTCCTGCTAGAGGTTGTTAGCACATGGAGACAGATTTACGTGCATGTATCTGAGGCTGGAAATGAAATTAGACTTGAATCCCCTGTTCTGATGGCCATTATGATACACTTAAGGGGGGGGGAGGATGATAAATGACCACTGTGACAACATTGGGACATGGGCTAAATTAAACTAGAGAGGGAAAGGGGGGGACTTGACACAAGGCCCCAATTTGATCAGCAGCCCTAGGTTATTTCCTCCAGTAGTGTTCTGCCAAGGACTAGATTCGGCATTCAAAGGGTTGGATCCCAGGGGGCTGTTCTGTTATTAGTGGTGACTTCCTCTGGTGCAAGGTACCTTCCCCTGATGCAAGAGGTTCTTCCATTAGTGAGTCTTTTGCATTAGGGAAAGGTTTCTTGCGCCAGAGGAAGGCACTACCATAAGAGGAACAGATACATGGGATCCAACCCCAAATATTCTCCAAAATGCCACCTGATTTTCTTTGAGGAACATAATATGGGACCCAGGTAGACTGTGAAGAGATCAGTAGCCGACTGTAACCCAGAAGCAATTCCTGTAAATGCAGCTGAACCTCCCCCCCAATGAATTGCTACAATTGTGGAAATTTCTAGCAGGTATCCCCAGTAATACTCAGGGGCAGCACAGGTGGTAAGATACATTCCTCACAAAAGTAATCCCCATGGACACCTGGGATACATAGAGGGTATTTTGAATGCCTGAAGGTGCCTTATTTTACATGTTACATGTTACCAACTATCAAAAACTGAAAATTACTGATGAGAAGAGATCTAGGTAGAATAAAAGAAGGATATAATTCTTAAAATCAAAGACGTCAAAACAAATCAACCAATTATGCCACTGATTCCACGACCAGAAACATGTAACCTCTCATTGTAGCCTTTTACTGTTGAAAAGCAAGAGATGCAGTTAGAGATATCAGCTTCATAAAGAAAGGAGTGAAGAACGCCCTCCCGTTTTCACACTGACAATTACGAGACAGACACAGGAGGACTTGGAGTTCCCAGACCTGCTTAACATCTAAACTGCATTCCCAGCAAATACTGACATTGCAATGAAGCACAAAAGGGAGCAGAAAGTAATGTACTATAAGACTGGTCATAAATCATATCAAGAAAGGATCAGCCATGGTGCCTGTACTTAACACTCACATCTATACTGACTGATCTGAAGTTGTAGCATTGCTACGACTACTCTCTTGGGGTAGCTGTAATTGCTTCCCATTTAGTCATGAGTAAATTCTTCAGCTCGATCTTGGTCTACCTTGAGCATTACGGCAGAGAATATTGTGACATGAATGGCAGACATATTGTGGTACAAGCTTTCATTGACAATGCCTTATTTGATCAGAGACACGGTAAAACAAGGGTCTCCAACCTGATTCCTGTGGGCACCATAGCACTCCCCAATACCTTTCCGGGCACCCACCAAGTATGTTTAGAAAGTGGGTGGAGCCTGAGGGGGTCTTCTCATTGGCCCTTGAAAATCTGATTAGCAGAGCAGAGTTTTTAAAAATATTGCTACAGGAGTGGCTGCCTCCACAGAAGGATCTTCACTGGTTGGCTGTGTGTATTTGCAAGAAAATATTTTAAAACTAAACAGACCTCCTGCCTGAAAAGATGAAGTTACCATTAGAGTTCTCCATAACCTCACTCCCTGACCTTTTGTAATTTTCTCTGCCTCTCGCGGCAGCCATTTGATAGCTGTATCCCCGTATCAGAATTCCAAAGGCACCTGCAGACTCAAAAACATTGGGGACCCCACACTAGAAGACAGCACCACTTTTCATAATTTGATATTTTAAGTTGGAGATGACTATTAAATCCAATGGGATTTGGAAATGAAAACAGGGTCTCCACTCTCGTGGAGTAGATTGAGTCCTATTACTATCATCAAATTCAAATCCTGGCACTTAGAGACAATTCTCCAACACTTAGAAACATTTCTCTAACACTGTAATCCTATGCAGAGTTATTCCAGTTAAAAGCCATTGATTTCAGTGGTCTCAGACTGGAAAAACTTTGCACAGGATTGCTCTGTAAGTATCTGGGAGGAGTCTCCATCCAACAGTGTCTATGTTCAGAAACAGCAATAGAAGATCTTTGGACTGAATCACAAGGAATGGAGAGTGACAGAACTCTAAGTAGGATGGAACAGTGGGATGGAACTCTTCACTAACTTCAGTGTTACTGGACTGCTGCGCTTCTTATTTTGTTCTGTGCTCTTGCCTTCTGCAGGTGATGGTGATGCTAGTTGTATTTTAGCGATCGGTTCTTATCTCAGCATAGGTAACATTTTGAGTTGAGAGAAAAATAACATACTGCCCTTATACAGAACTACACAGCAATAATAAATAGAAGACATGAGACTTTCTTCTACTTACTTTTAGAAAATCACCAGCTATTACTGACTGTAAAAGTGCTGTAAAGGACAAAAAGGGGAAATTAGTATTAATGGTGTTTATTTGCACCAATGTGCTCATGATCTTTGAGCGTGTTTAAATATAACCAAAATAAGGCTCTTCTGCAAGGTGCTGGTGTTTCACACATGTGATTTTTCATCCCTAATTTCATTCTGACAAGACCCGAGTATGCCCAGTAGGGATGGGCATAAACCACATTTTTCCGGTTTGTGGTTTGCGGCTGACTCACGAACTGAACAACAAAACCATACGAACAGGGAGGTTGGTTTGTGAACCGACACAGTTCATATCAGATTGTGAGCCGTTTAAAGTTTAATCCTCTGCTTTCTGCTCCCTGAGGCTTTTGGGGGGAGCAGAAAGCAGGGGCCATTCAAACCACTGCTTCCTGCTCCCCGCAAAAAAAGCCGCAAGGAGCAGAAAGCAGGGGGTGGAATACCTGGGAACAGAAAGCAGGGGTTTAAATGGCTTCCAGATGTTTAAATGGCCCTGCCACTCAGCTATTTGGTTTAAATGGCCCCCTGCTTTCTGCTCCCTGGCACCCTGCTTTCTGCTCCCTGTGGTTTCTTGTGGGAAGAAGAAAGTAGGGGTTTAAATGGCTCCCAACCATTTAATCCTCTGGTTTTTGCTCACCATGGCAGTGAGCAGAAAGCAGAGGGTGAAATGGCTGGGAGCTATTTAAATCCCTGCTTTCTGCTCCCCACAAAAAACCATGGGGAGCAGAAAGTTTCAAAATAGCTTAGCAGCAGGAAGCCCTACTTTCTGTTCTTCATGAACCACCACAAACTGCATCAAAATTCATGAAAGTTTGTGGCAGTTCTTCAGTTCAAGAACATTACTTAGTGAAACATGAACTGGCCAATTTTTTTTGATGAACTTTAGTTCATCGGCCGGTTCGTGCCCATCCCTAATGCCCAGCTTTGACCACATTTTTGCAGCTGAGTCTTAAAATGGGTTGTGCTTAAACCAACCCATACAACGAACGGAAAAGCAACATCGACTAGGAGAGACATCCACAATCCTTTTTGCATTTGAAAGTTTCCCACAGATCTTCATGAAAGCAGCTCAAAGTTGCTTTTTTTTGTTTTGCTTCATTTTTGAAAACTGTTTCTGACAGCAGCAGCACACAAGCAAAGAACAAGTGAAACCATAACTTTTCTTGAACAAATTCATACCGGGATGATAAAAATGTAAACCTAGAAATACGTCAAGGCTGATGCAGTACATGGGTTATGAATTTAAAGGGTGGGGAAAACTAAAGTTCCAGTCATCCTCAGTACTACTGACTATGCAGAATCCTTGTAAGTTACAGAACAGATAATTTGAAATAGAAAAATCCAAAGGTAAAGTTTAGTACACTAAATAAATAGTCAAATCGAATGTGATGCTATTTGTTAGTAGTTTATTTTATTTGCATTATTTATAGTCCACCTTTTCCACTGGGACTAAAGGCGGATTACACAGAGTGAGTCAACAAAATCAATAAACAGTGAAAGAGGGCATGGGTTGTAGAACCAACCAGAAATCGTCTTTTCCAATTACTCTTGTCTTCTCATGTGACCAGAGTACAATAGCCTCAACTTGGTCATTTTAGCTTCTAGGAAGAGTTCAGGCTTGAACTCCATACATGTTTACACTCTAGTAAATATAAACATCAAGTAAATATAAACATCAAAAAAACTAAGATCATGGCATCCGGCCCCATCACTCTTTGGCAAATAGAAGGGGAAGTTGTGGAAGCAGTGACAGACTTCACTTTCCTGGGATCCAAGATCACTGAAGCCATGAAATTAAAAGACACCTGCTCCTTGGGAGGAAAGTGATGGTGAACCTAGATGGCGTAATAAAACGTAGAGACAACACCCGGCCAACAAAAGTCCGTATGGTCAAAGCAATGGTATTCCCAGTAGTAATGTATGGCTGCGAGAGTTGGACCATAAAGAAGGCCAAGTGCCGAAGGATAGGTTCTTTTGAATTATGGTGCTGGAGAAGACTCTTGAGAGTCCCTTGTACTGCAAGGAAATCAAACTAGTCAATCCTAGAAGAAATCAACCCTGACTGTTCCAGTAACTTTTTTTCCCACCATAGAGAACAATGGAGGGGATGGGGGCAACCTGTTTGGGGGCCTGTAGAATTGGACCCCCTGGTTCAATGTTCCTGAAACATAGCGGGTATCTTGGGGAGAGGCTCCAGCAGCTACCCTGCGATTTTGGAGCCTCTCCCTCAAACCCCCTCTCCTCCAGCCCCCAGAATATACCCTATGTTTTCGCCATTGACTTCAATGGCCCATAGGATATAATGAGGCCGAACTGCGGGAAGCCGATTCAGATCAGAGAATCTGATTCGGCCCGCAGCAGCCTGAAAGGGGCCCAAATGGGCCATTTTCGGGGGTGCATTCGGTTCAACGGAATGCACATCACTCCAGCAGTTGGCTTGCTCGGGCTCTCTGCAGCCACGGGGATCCTGAGCAAGCCAAGGGAAGGGAAGGTGGTTTAAACCGCCTCTCCTTCCCTCCAGCAGCTAGCTTGCTCGAGCTCCCCGAGGAAACCAAGTGAAGGGAAGGTGGCGGAGCAGCTGGAGACATTGAGCCTCAGCTCCACAAGTAATGAGCACTCGAGCCCCGCCCCCAACAGCCCTCAGTCTTGGGAGGTGGATTGGCAAAAAGCGAAAC
>NW_015174862.1:766928-790893 GCF_001447785.1 Gekko japonicus | reverse complement strand
GCCTCCTTTCCTCCTGCCTGCTATGGCTGCATAATTGTGAGAGATTTCTTAACATAGTGTTCCTGCCAGGGAAGCTGGGGACCCTGCCCATGAGTCTCCATTTCATCCTCACAACAACCCTGTGGGGTAGGTTAGGTAGAGAAGGGGAGATTTGGCCCGGGGTCACTCAGCCAGCAGAGTGAGAATACAAACCTGGGTCTCCCCACATCAATCTGCAACTCTGACCACTGTGCAGTGCTGCCTCTACTGATCTGTAATGTTCCAGAGGTGTTGTAATGTAATACTCAGTTTCTCAAACGAGTGTATGCCTGTCTGTTGGTCCACTTAGGAGTCTTGATCCTGGTTGTGTGGTGGGCTAGTTGTGGCAAATGGTAGGGAAGCTCAGTATTTCTGTATACAGTTGTAGGGACTTTATTGCAATGTGCTATGGTCTGATATTATGTTCTTATTCCAGTGTGGGGTGTGTGTGGGGCAATGGAAGCTGAGTGATAGGGTCTCTCCAAGTGTTTGCCAGAAGTGAGATGCGTCCTGGTCTTCTTTCTTACAGATAATCTTACAAATAGTCCTTTGCATTTATATCATGCTTTCAACTTTAAAAGGATCATAATGCTGATTGTGTGAACTTAGGCAAATCACGAGAGGTAGAGCAGGAAGGGTTGCATCAGTGCTTAGTTCTTGTGGCCCTTTTTTACACGCCCAGGGAAATGCTGATCACCACTTTGGGGCCAGGAAGCAATTTTTCTCCAGGCCAGTTTGGCCCCCAGTGATCCTGGAGGGTTTTTTAAATCATATTCTGGGTGTGGAACAGGGGTCACTGGGGTGTGTGGGGGGTATTGGTGAATTTCCTGCATTGTGCAGGGGGTTGGACTAGATGACCCTGGAGGTCCCTTCCCACTCTATGAGTCTATGATTCTATAATTCACCCAGGCTGGCTGTGGGCACGCCAGCACCTCTGTCAGGCAGAAGTGCCCGAGATCCTCCCCCTCCCCTTTTCCTTCGCCCGACTTGGAGGCGAAGGGAAGGGAGAGGGGGGAAAGAATGGATCCCAGGTGCTTCTGCCTGTCAGAGCGGCTGGTGCACACTTCCGGTAATGTCACTGGGTGTGGCATATGCTAATAAGTTATGCTAATGAGCTCCTGCAGCTCCTTTTCTATGAAATGACCCTTGGGAAGGCCAGATACTAGAGCTGACGCTCCAATACTTTGGCCACCAAATGAGAAGGGAGCACTCACTGGAGAAGACCCTGATGCTGGGAAAGATTGAAGGTCAAAGAAGAAGGAGACGGCAAAGGATGAGATGGTTAGACAGTTTTATCGATGCAACAACATGAAATTAAGCAAACGCCGGAGCATGACGGAAGACAGGAGGACCTGGTGTGATGTGGTCCATGGGGTCGCGAAGAGTCGGATTCAACTGTGCAACTGAACAACAACAACAAATGTATATCAAACCATGTAGGGGGAAAGCAGAAAACAAACAATGGGCAAGGGAATGGTGAAACACCCTCTTTCCTTCTCACCTTCACTGCTGTGCTCCAAATCATTTCCACCCAAAGATGGTTTTGGGTTTCCCACACACACACACACACACATTGGCATGTAACATGATAACTCAACCCAAAGTGCTGTTCCACACAGAGTTTCTTGCCTCAACTGCACAGGAGCCATGCCGCACCCTAAAGACTAACATTTATTTTAATGTAAGCTTTCATGAGCCAGAACTAACTGCTTCAGATGCTTGGGACTGCTGTTATATACAGCAGAACAGATGAATAAGCACAGGCAGATGAATAAGCACAGGAGCCGTGTGGTGGCTCCACGGAATGAATTCCACTCACAAGGACCCTCACTACCACTCAAAGAATAAACCCACAAATGCATTGAAATCAGTGCAGGAAGAACTACAAGACAAAGGACAGAAGCCCTAACTCATGTTTCTCATTCATAACACAAAAGTATATAAGAGATGGATATTTTCCTTGCAAGAGGCTGTGTAAAAAAAGGCTTAAGGACATGTTCTCCTTTCATCTCTTGCTTGCATAGCACAGAAAATTTAAAACCCAAAATATAACCAACAGAGTTTTCAAACGCCAGATATACCAGCAGTGAAACTCTTAAGGCAAGTTTTGTGCCAATATATTTACCCGTTCTGAGAAACACCCAGCAGCTATTTTAATTGAGACACATGCTGAGCTTTCTTTTCTTCTTTTTTTAGGATAAAAAAAGAAAGAAAAGAGCATGCCCACAACCAAAATAGAGTGGAGAACATGTTTTTCTCGGAGCAGCAGGCTCAGTTTGTACCTTCATCAGCTCTGGCTCAACAACGTTTCAAAATCGATTAGCGCAAACTGGATTTGATCCCTCCTTCAAAAGCTGTCTCTCATTTGCTATTCATGCAGCCTTTATCTTGCCTTGTCCTCTTTCTTGACATGCTGAAAACATTCGCTTCAAATTAAACACCTATAACAGAGGAGAGGCTACATGGGGCTGCCCTTGTCACAAGTTCGGAGGCTGCAGCTGGTGCAGAATACGGCGGCCAGATTGTTGATGGGTGTCCCTAAATGGGATCACATCCAACCTGTGCTGAAAGCGCTGCACTAGCTGCCTATAGCATTCTGGATTCGCTTCAAAGTGCTGGTGCTTACCTTTAAAGCCCTAAATGGCCAGGGTCCGGCATACCTGAGGGAACGCCTTTCCTCATACAGGCCCCAAAGAGCACTTCGGTTGGGGTCACAACACCGCCTAGTGACCCCGGGTCCTAAAGAGGCCAGGCTTGCAGCCACAAGGGCCAGGTCCTTCTCGGTGGTGGCTCCTACCTGGTGGAATGAGCTCTCGGAGGAGATCAGGGCCCTGCGGGACCTCTTACAGTTCCGCAGGGCCTGCAAGATGGAGCTCTTCCGCCAGGCTTTTGAGTAGGAGCTGCCGCAACCACCACCACCGAGTAACTGCAGTGCAGGACCGCCGGGTTGGGCTGATTAGCCATCTGGAACATCTTGGCCCATGGCATCCCCCCTCTTGATCCCACCGCGATATACAATAGGGAGTATTTTAGTTCCTAATGTATCCTGCAAGATGTGAGTTTTTGTTTTAATTGCTTTAACTTGTTCTATTTTTATTGCACTTGGTGCCTTAACTGTTTTAATCCTGTTGTATTTTATTGCACAGTTGTGCCTATGTAAGCCGCCCTGAGCCCGCTTGCGGGGAGGGCGGGGTATAAATGAAATAAAATAAATAAGTTGCCCTGAAGAAAATGGCTGCGTTGGAGGGTGGGTTGTATGGACCCCCCTGAGGTCCCTCCCCTAACCATACCCCACCCTTGCCAGGCTCCACCCTCAAACCTCTAGGAATTTCCCAACCTAGAGTTGGCAACCGTACCGCAGACTCATTCCGATAGCAGTGGTGCTCTCCACAGTGGTGCACACAGCACTTATCTCTGATACAAGAGGCTCCTCCACCAACAGAAGAGCCTCTTGCATCAGAGGAAGCCCCCTTGCACTGGCACGGGCTCCCAGACAAAGGGTACTGTATGCCCCCCCCCCCGTTACCAAAACCCAAACCAAACACTTTTGTGAAATCAAGTCACACACCTTGCCCAGCCTCATGAGCCCCCAGAGTGACCGGTCCAGTGCCCTGGAATTTCGTCCCCATATTCCCTCCCCCCCCCACCCCTGGCAGCCTTGTGATCTGCAGAAAGCACCACTGCTAGTGGACCATTGTGTCGGAATAACAAAGTGACTCAGCACGCTCACCTGGACGTTGAGGGTAGCAATGACAGTCCCCAGATGGGGGTGGGGGATCCCCCAATTTTTGGGGCTGCCCCAGATGCCAGCCATCTGGCCAGCAGGGGGAAGCCCTGCTCCCTGCTGTTTCTGAGTGGGAGCCACTGGCTCCTGTTGGAATATGTAAGATCCAGCATGTCTAACAAACTGTAAATAGATGAAACCAATCTAGATGACAGGTGTCAGTGTAATTGACTGTCAGGAGAACCAGATAGAACTGGTTATAACATGTACAGAGCTGATTGCTTATCACAGTGACTCAGCTGCAATGTGATTGGTTGTCATATGTATAAAAGTGTACAGTTCTCTAGCATTGTGTGCTGATGGAAATATTAACTGCTTGGCGAAGCACTTTGCTGGAGAGAACTCTGTTTTGTGAATAAACTCACTGTATATAGTTGCACACTAAAACCTGACTCTGTGTGGTGACTATCAGAACCCCAGTGAGGTGGTATTGGACTGGATGGTATCAAACGGAGACCTGGGATGCAGTGGCGCCTTCCGCGACAGCTCCTGCCCTGCAAGCTGCGAATTTGCTGCTTGCAGGGCAGGCATGTGTGGCACGCACTCTTTCTCCAACCATTTAAAAGGAAGGTTCCCTTGCGGGGGGCGTGTGCATGTGGCGCTATGTCCTTGATGTGATGACATCACTCTATGTGACATCATCATGTTGGGGACAGCCTTGCCCCTTCCTGGAATGCCCCCCCAAATCCCCCCCACTAAGGAGAAGATAGGACCTGGCAAACCTGAGGAGCTCTATACCTTCCTTTTCGGTAGAATCAGACAGTGGATACCTGTGATGCCTCTCTTTGGCTGCAGTCTCACACGCTCTAAATAATCCACTTTCAATGCACTTTCCAACTGGATTTTTTCCAGTTCACAGTAAAATCCAGTAGGAAAAGTGGATTGAAAGTGGATTATTTAGTAGGTGTGATTGGAGTGTTTGTTTGTGAAGCTTCTCTCCTCCTCCTCCTCCTCCTCCTCCTCCTCCTCCTGTGCCTTTGCTCTTTCTCCTCCTGGGTCTTGCAGGAGGCGAGGTGCCTCTGCTGATCTCTCCTGTGCAAGTAAGCCAGGGCCATACCCAAGATCTCAGGCTTCCCCACAAGTGCAGCTGGAATAGCTGGCCACTGGTAATAGGGATTAGTCTGTGCTAGAGTGCCCTGACCTGTATGCCTCAGGCAAGCCTCATTTTTATCAGACCTCAGAAGCTAAGCGGGGTGAGGCCTGGTTAGTATTTGAATGGGAGACCTCAAAGGAAGTCCAGGGAAATGATGCAGGGGCAGGCAGGCAGAATGCCACAAATTTGCAGTTTACAAGGCAGGAGCCGGTGGTCCCTGCTCAGAAACAGTGCACACTGCACACTGCTAGGGCCACAGATAACTGTTGGGGTGGGGCTTCCCCCCCTCTGGCCAAGTGGCTGGCATCTGGGGGAACCTCAAAAATTGGGGAATCCCTGCACCCACCTGGGAGCTGGCATCTCTAGTGGCGCCTGGGGATCTTCCACTACTACACTTGATCAGTTCCCCTGGAGAAATGGCTGCTTTGAAGGGCTGAGGTCCCATCCCTCCCAAAACCCTGCCCTCCCGAGGCTAGACCTCCAAAATCTCCGGTCCTTTCCGCACTTGGATCTCATCCCTGGTTTTATCAGAGTTCAACTTGTGACACAATACCTTGCATTTATCCCTGATTATAACAGCATCCATTTATCCCGGGACAAGTGTGGGGTGAAACCGGGGTGACTTCAATGTAATGTGGAAACAAAAAATACCCCAAGATTATTACAGGGGTGAACTTGTGTGTAGTGTAGAATGTAAGTTCAGAGACAAGGTTGGACCAGGATTTAAGGTCTAGTGTGGAAACACCCTCCAAGTATTTTCCAAACCAGAGCTGGCAACCCTAAGGGAGGATTTCGCCACATGTGATTCCATGCCTTCCTAAGTTTGCAGCTTTGCTCTATTAACCTATTCCAAATCTCTCCAGTACTTTAAGAGGTTTCCCCAGGCTGCTGCAACTTCTCTGAACCATTTTCTTACTTGTTCTCATAGCCAGTGCCTTCATCTGTCCACACTGCACTTTCATCCAATTGGCTGTGGTGAGCCATGTGATTTTGTTTACTAGTGTCTGCAAAGTCATTGTCTTAGACGTAGGGACATCATTGACAAAATCTCAAGAGTTGCCAATGAAACAGCAGGGTCAGCAAAAAAAAGGACAGGGCAAAGACGAAAACCAAGAGAACAGCATCAAAATAGCACAAATGTTTGCAGCAGTGCGAAAAACGGCTGAAACAGAAAGGTGCCTTTTGACCCTGTTGAAAACAAACATAGAATGAGACAAGTAGTTTGGCTTGGCTCAGCTCTCAGGGAGGGGAAAAAAAACCCTAGCTGGCACTATCAATGTGCAATTATGGGCGAAAGAAGGCTTTTAAAATGTATTTATTCAGAGGGAGACAAGTGTCGCTGCCGCACAATACAGAGCATGAATTATGCACACATTTTATCATGCCATAAAGCATCATCGGGCCTTGAGGATGTCGCAAAGCATTATTCCATTCAAACACACACTGAAACCAAGTCATTATTGCCTTGACTTTTCTTAAGATGAGCCTCCGCAGGGAGAAACAGAAATGCTTTATTGCTCTTTGATTGGGCAAGTGGATTTGCTCCTTCATGAAGGGGTGGGGGTGGGGCTGCAAGATTGACAGAAGTGCAGACCCAAGACTTCTACCCATATAACTGACTGGCAAAGTACCCAACTGGCAATGCTGTACATTTCCGTAGGCTGGCTCGAACATCAATAGCCTTCCTTTCTCCTGTTGGTAGGAGCCAAAGGATGAAAGTGGGAGCTGGCTTTCTATGCGTCTTTTAAACCTTTGTGCTCTTGGCGGAGGCTGCCAGCAAAAAAAAAAAGTAAAATAAAAAAATAAAAAGCCTGTCAATTAGGTAAACCTCACACAATTGGCACTGTTAAGGAACAGGCTCTCTCTTTCATAAATGTTGGGACACTGGCAACAGATGTCGGACAGAAATAATAAATTCCGTTCATCATGGATTACAACAAGCCAGTGCCCTAGAGGTGTTTTTGCTGGGTTTCTTTTTCGAAGGGGGGAGACCCTTTATATTGCATAGCTCGGAAGAACTGCTTTCACAGTTACTTATTCATTGCATAAAAAGACTGGTTGCTCCACTGTAGCTTTCCTTCTTTATTTCTCACGCTTATCTGATCCCGCAGTAAAAGCGACTCATAACTGCAAGTAATTTAATTCCACGCAGTGCAGCAGCCTACCTTGTATGCATTATTTATTTACTTCATTCGTAGCCAGGGTTGCTAACCTCCAGGTGGGGCCTGGAGATCTCCTGCTATTACAACTGATCTCCAGACAATATAGATCAGTTCCCTTGGAAAAAAGAAAAAAAAGATTTACATAAAGACAAAAATATAACAACAGTGGTGGTGGATCTACACCTAAGTTCCTACAAACAGTTTCCAAATGTCTAAAAATAAGTCCATATGCAATTGCCAACTTTATGCCATGCACTGATATATTGATAGAGTTCTAAGGTCTTCAGATCCATTGATTCACTGGAGGTGGGCTTTTAGCTATTGGGCCTGGATGATCCCGCAAGTCGGGAGGGTAGCAAGTTATCTGGTGGTTGCTGTTAGGCCATGCCCCGCTAGGGTTGCCAGCTCTGAGTTGAGAAATAACGGGAGATTTGGGGGAGGAGCCAGGAGAGGGTGGGGTTTAGGGAGGGGAGGGACCTCAACATGGTATGATGCCATAGAGTTCACCCTCCAAAAAAGCCATTTTCTCCAGGGGAACTGAGGTCTGGCAGAAGCCAAGGGTGTTGTGGTTATCTGCTTCTATTACTTTGGGAGGAGGGTGTTAAGGTGGAATGAAAACTGATTGAAAGAACATTAATAATTTGAGATATGCAGAATGAAGACACCACTTTACAGGCAGAAAATAGTGAAGACTTGAAATGACTACTGGTGAAGGTTAAAGCAGAAAGTGCTAAACAGGATTACAGTTGAACACCAAGAACATAAAAGTATGACTATTGAGTAATTATACAACTTTAAGGTTGAAGAACGGAGCTGCAGTGGCTCAAGTGGTTAAGACACTGAACTGCAGGCTGTGGAAGGTCAGTAGCTCAGCAGTTCATGACCTGAGTTGCTGCATGACGGAGTGAGCTCCCGTCTCTAGTTCCAGCTCCCGCCAACCTAGCAGTTCGAAAGCAAGAAATTGCAAGTAGATAAATAGGTACCACTTCGGTGGGAAGGTAACAGCGTTCCGTGTGCCTTGCTGTTTAGTCATGCCGGCCACATGACCACGGAAACGTCTTTGGACAGCGCTGGCTCTTCGGGTTTAAAACGGAGATGAGCACCGCAACCCTAGAGTCGGACTCGACTGGCTTTCGAGCAAGAGAACCTTTACCTTTACTTTAAGGTTGAAGAAACTGATTTTTTTTCAAGATTTTCTGTTTCCTAGCTCAATCATCAACCTAAAGGGAGAGTGCAACCAAGAAATCAGAAGAAGACTGAGACTGGGAAGGGCACCCATGAAGATGAAAAGATCTGTAAGAGTAAGGATGTGTCACAGGCAACCAAGATAATTCATATTATAGTACTCCCCATTACTATGTATGGATGTGAAAACTGGACAATGAAGAAAGCTGACAAGAAGAAATTTGATTATTTTGAAATGTGGTGTTGGAGAGTATTGTGGATACTGTGGGCCACCAAAAAGACAAATAAGTGGGTTCCAGATCAAAGTGAGCCTGAAACCTCCCTAGAAGCTAAAATGATTAAACTGAGGCTATTGTAATTTGGTCATATTATGCAAAGACAAGAGTCACTGGAGCAGACAATAATGCTAGGAAAAGCTGAAGGCAGCAGGAAAAGAATAAGACCCAACAAGCAATGTTTTGACTCAGTAAAGGAAGCCAGGGCCCTCAGTTTGCAAGACCTGAGAAAGGCAGTCAACGGTAGGACATTTTAGAGGTCATGAATTCATAGGATCACCATGAATTGGAAGCAACTAGACAGCACTTCACACAAAGACACACAGAGCCCCCAGTGTACTTTTTTCAGATTTTGGATTTTTCTGCAAACCTGAGGATTTTTTCCTGGTCCACAGAAAGATCTGTTTTGTCTGTTCATGGCTCCAATTTCTGGAGTTAAGTAAATACAGATTTGGTCATGTTGAGTATTAGATATATCAGGGCTATTTTTGGGCAGGAACGCACAGGAACGGAGTTCCGGCTGGCTTCAGAGTTGGCCACGCCCACTACAGCCAAAACCTCTGCGTGTGTGGCTACAGAAGGAAGGCCTGGAGAGTGACACCCCCCCCCCAGCGACTCCGAGGCAGGTGGGCCAAGGGGACTGGAAGGTTCGGGAAGGCCTTCCCCGGTTTGTCCAAGGGCTGGCTTGCCCAGGCTCCCCGCAGCTGCGGGGCATCCGAGGAAGCCATATAAGGCATGGGGTGTGGCCTAATATGCTAATGAGCTGAACCATCAGTGAGAGTTGTGCAACAGTGGGATCAGCTGCCTAGGGAGGTGATGAGCTCCCCCTCACTTAAGCAGCATCTAAACAAGTGTCAGGGAACCTGTAGGCTGACGAGATGGCCTGTATGGCCCCTTCCAACTCTCTGTGATTCTGTGATTCTATCTCAACTCATTACAATGACTGTTCTGCTTTAACTATGCTCCTATCATCTTTTCTTGCTGCTTTTGGTTGGACGATCTCATCTGATTACATTTGTCACTGACTTTAGATATTGTAGTTGCGCTGCTTTTATTATGACGGTTATTATTTGTTGGCGTAGGCTGCCTTTAATGCAGGAAGGCAGGATCTCAATTCCCTAAAAGAATAAATATCTGATGAAAGGAGCTTGGACTCTCAAAAGCTTTTACCCTAGAAATCTTGTTGGTCTTTCAGGTGCTACTCGACTTGAACCTTGCCCTAAATAAATAAAATGACTGGATCTCTGGGAACGTCAGATTGCCGTAAGAGTGGAAGAAAGAGTGGCTTCAAACCGTCTCTGAAGCACACTGGATGACTTTCAGCTAATCATTTCTCTCTCAGCCTAACCTAAGGCAGAGGCTGTTATGAAGACAAAATACGAACATAGGAGACGCCAATGTTGGATCAGGCCAAAGGCCCATCCAGTCCAACACTCTGTCACACAGTGGCCAAAAATACCAGGTGCCATCAGGAGGTCCACCAGTGGAGGATAGGGGCAGAAGTCATCGTGCCCTGAGCTCCTTAGTGGAAGGGTGCGATACAAACTGGATAGGCAAACGCTCTGGCTTTAATTGGAACACGACACTATCTGCAATTACGTCAGCTCACCCCACCAGGAACAGCATTCTAGATCTTTCATTAGACAAAGGAAGGAACGATTTGCACATATACCTTTTCCTCCTTTAAAACCATTTCTCTGCCTCTAAATGAGCAGGAAGCAACGTGCATCAGGATTTCCACTAACAGGCAAAAGAACACACTGGGGACTCTCTGTGCACGGCTCACCAAAATGGAAGGACATCGTCACAAACTAAAGGAACAGAAAGCTGTGGAAAGAACACGCACTGTTTCGGAAATTAATTATAGAAGTCTGTCATGTACAATCAGAAGACAGGCGGTTCAGAACACAGTGCATAGCCAGGGTCCGAGCTTCATTTCTCGGCGTTTGGTGCAAACTTGTAAGACAGGCTTCCCCCCCCCCCACATCTGAGCTCTACCATCTCATACATTACGAACAAGAACAACAAAAGGAACCATTTCTGAATGTGGGCTTTCAACTGAACATCACCTGGAGCCCCAGGCCCTGGCAATGGGTACCTGTTTCCCACCCTTTCCCCAGTGCTTGGGCTCTGTGCACAGCCAACATAGAGAAGAAATACAAAAAACTGCCCCTCCCCAGAGCCAATTTACTCCAGTAATGCAAAGGGAAAAGAGAGGAGCTTATTTCCCATTATGTTGCTCAGGTGTACATCTAGAAATGGTCGTGGTGCCAGCGTCCAAGTGGGGGCTGGAGAGCTCCCGGAATTACAACTGATCTCCAGACTGCATAAATTGTTGGTTGGTTGGTTGGCTTATTATCTGAGAAGAAGAAGAGGAGGAGGAGGAGGAGGAGGAGGAGGAGGAGATTGGATTTATACCCTGCCCAATGTTCCCTCTAAGCTGTGGAGTCTTGTGAGCAAAAATTCTCCTTTGTGAGCTACTGGCATGAAAGTTGTGAGCAAGAGATTTGGCTACTGCATCAATGAGTGTGCTCTGGAGCCCTCCTTCCTGAGCAAAGACAAAAATGTGTGAGCCGGAGGCTAAAAAACTGTGAGCTAGCTCACACTAACTCAGCTTAGAGGGAACACTGACCCTACCCTTCACTACCAAAAGGTGTCTCAGAGCGGCTTACAAACTCCTTTCCCTTCCCCTCCCCACAACAGGCACCCTGTGAGGTAGGTGGGGCTGAGAGAGCGCTGACAGAAACTGCTCTTTTTCAAGAACAGCTCATCAGAACTACGGCTTGCCCAAGGTCATCCAGCAGGTGCAAGTGGAGGAGTGGGGAATCAAACCCGGTTCTCCCAGATTAGAGTCCGCGCACTTAACCACTACACCAAACTGGCTCTTTATTTAAAACATGTATTCCTCCTGGAGAAAATGGCTGCTTTGGAAGGTGAACTGCATGCCATTACACTCTACTGAGATCCTTCCCCGCTCCCTAAAACCAGCCCTCCCAGGCTCTACTTTCAAACATCTAGGTATTTCTGAACCCAGGTTGGCAATCCTAAAAAAGGGTGCACAAACCCATGGCTCATAAGGGCACAGGGATCAAGATCAGCTTCATTTCCTCCTCAAAGTGTACCCACAGGGGCAAAGCTGTACAAAAGGCCCCTATGTATGAGGGAGGAGGTGTCGGTTTCACTGTCTGCGCTGCCGGATTGCCAGTCCGCCGACTCCTCCGATATATTCTACACGAGAGCAATTTTCAAAGAAATGCCGAGTCCAGAACAAGTTTATGTCACTTTTGGAAGCAACAGAAAAGGAAGAAAACATTTGTGATCGGGCCAAAAAAAGCAGGTGGGGGGGAATAAATGGAGGAGGAGGAAGAGGAGGCGGGAGAGATTTGGCTGGCTGTCTCATGCACTTCATTAAAACAGCATTACATTGGCAAGGGGAGAAGAGCAATTGAATAAAGGCACATTTAGAAGCAGAAACAGAATGAGAAGCAACGCAGACCAAGCCTGGGACAGACAAATGCCTTCACTCCTAATTACCGTAGCCACTTGGCTATTCAGAAAGCATCCCTCTGGATACTGATGCTCCTCCCTCCCCCTTTGTCTGAAGGGCTTTCTGACCTCTGCGGTTCTACTGTGCACACTCAGTTTTATGGGACTGCTCACTGTTGCAGCTCGGCATGCCAAGGAACACAAAAGCGGCCCCGAATGGCCATAACAGAACTTGAAATCTAGTTGATGCTTCTACATGCCTGATAAGGCAGGTGACTTTTACAGATCTTCACGCAGAGATATTGTGATGGCCTCTAGTCTGACAACCTTTCTCACTGCCAGGTGAAGAGAACCCAACAACACTAATTCAAGAGACAAGTGCTCAATGTACATGCTGATGCCGTCCAATCAATGAGGCATTCTTTCCCCCTCATTTACTCCACGACCTGACACTCGTTTGTCTCTAATATTTATATAAATGCCCTAACAGTTTGTCCTGGACTGTTCATCTCCTTGTCAAGGTCAAGTGCGCTGTCTTCTTAATTTATGGAAATGGATTAAGACAGACATGGATTCTTGGGGGTTGAGCGCACAGACCAGAGCCAGACTCCAAGATCAAAACAAGTCCATCAGCTTGGAGATTTCTCTCAGGTCTGGGAATTCAGTGTTTGGATTCTGACCAAAAGGTAAGCTGGAGAACAAGGTGGTGAGGCCACCACAGAGTAATTTTTTGACAGAATGAGCATGAGCATGTTCTGACATGTCTCAGGAAAGTGCTGAGGTCACAGCCCATGTGGAATTCTTAAATAATGCCAGATGAACCAAGAATGAGAATGCTGCAGTCTTGTTAGATCTATATCTTTCATACCTTTTAGGTTCAAGGAACCCTTTCTAGTTAATTCATATGCTGCTGTTTGAAAAGTACTGAGACTTACTAGCGATTTCAACTCTCATACTTTATTCAGCTCAGAACAAGACAACTCTAAGCAGCTTCCAGGCCGGTTTATATGTGCAACAATCCCACACCCAAAATATACCCACACACAAGTGATTGGCTATTTACAGTGGCCGAGAGTTCCACAGGCTCTTGGCTGGGAACCTAGCCTGCTGATAGCTGCCAGCTAGGATCCGCTTGCCCCATTGTTACTGTGAGTGAAGCTCAGCTGCTTTGCATGACCACGTGGTGAGTTAGCCACGCACACAGTCTGAGATGGTTACATTACATTCTTCTAACTCACAGTCACCCAAAGCAGCTAATAAGTAAAAACATAACATGAAATCCAGTATAACTTTTGAAAGAATACAAGATCAAATTGAAGTGATACAAAGCAAAATGAGTGAACATCAGTGGGATCACCTCATTTTAAAACCACTTCATTTAAAGCCCTTCCCTTTCAGAATTAAGCAAAAAACACTTTTGACCTTCGCTCGAAGGCCATAACAATATTAACCTCCCTTCCTTGGGGACAGGAATTCCACAGACAAGGGCCCACACATGAGGCCAGCTGAACCCCCAGTAATGTGGGTGTCTGGTGGAAGGCCTCACCAATTGAGATTGAGTGGACTGACATGAGTGGAATCATGTGGAAACTTATATTGGACTCCATACCAATAAGTTTCAAAACAGTTCGAAAGCTACCAAGCTCATAGTAGTTCCCAGTAATTACACTTTTTTTAAAAAAAATCACCCCATGGTAACTTTATCAGCTCCATCAGCACCTCAGGTGTTCATCTACCCTTAAATGTCTTAATCTTGGCTCACAATGTGAGGTATAAGAGACTCCTGGGGATATTTCTGATCTGGATCGGTATTAACAGCCACTCAAGCAGATGCATGCCAATACATCCTTCTCCAAGCAAAATAGCCTCAGAGCCATTCTAATCCTCCATTGGGCTGAGGAAATAAGAAAGAAGATGAAAGATCAAGCCCACAACCCAAGCAATCTCCCCCGCAAGGGTAGCTGGTCTTGAATGTTCTTTCTGAAGAGAATATATGAGCTGTTTCTTCTCTAAGTGGTTAATTAATCAAAATAAATACCTGTACTCAGGACTTTCTCCTGCTGTGCTCTGTGCTTTCTTTGGAGAACACAGAGGCCCATTCCCCGGCGCTGCCGAATCAGGCCCCGGGGGAACTCCTCCCCGACGTGCGCATCACCTGGAAGTGACGCGGGCACGCCGGGCACGCTGGGGGTGGGGCCACGGCCATACAAGGGAAAACTCTATGTTTTTCCCTTGTATGGTCGTGGCCCTGCCCCAGCGTGCCCGGCATCATAACGTCACTTCCTGGTGACATATGTGTGGTGCGCGCGCGCTTTGCACGCACGCTCCGGGATCCACCCGGGAGTCCCCCGCCGCCAAGGTAAGTTCCACTTGGCAACCCTACTCCTCGCCCTCTTCCTTTCTCCAAGGATCTCAAGACAGTTCACTAGTTCTCCTCTTCTCCACTATCACTCTTTGACAACCTTGTGGGTGAGAGAAACGGGCTGGTCGAGGGTTACTGAATGAGAATTGAACTAGGGTTGCCAGGTCCCCCTGGCTACTAGCAGGGGATGGGGAGCAGAGTTGCCAGATCCAGAATGGGAAACTCTTGGACATTTGGGGATGGAGCCTGAGGAGGACAGGGACCTCAATGGGGTACCATGCCATAAGAGTCCACCCTCCAAAGCATCTATTTTCTCCAGGGGAACTGATTTCCAGGAAATGAGCTGTAATTCCAGGGGAACCCAGATGCCATCTGGAGGCTGGCGTCCCTAATTTGAACCCAGGTCTGCCCCTCTCTCATTCAGCACTCTGACAACTACAGCACTTTGGCAGTCAGTAATAAAAGGACACAACAATTCACCAAGCCAAATCCTTCCACTCCTTAATATTCTCCCATCAAGCCAAATTCTTCCAATCCAACGAGCCGGCCCGTAGTTTTAACATCTGGCCTCTACCACTGTGCTCAGAAAGTTCATTGAGTGGCAAACTGTCTGGCGGTATAGTATTTCCAGCATGCCATCTTATGTATCTAATGTATCAGCACTAGCACTTTATGAGATTCTTGTTTTATTGTAATTGAATTTTAAACTGTTTTTATGTGAATGAATGGTTATTTACCGGCCAATTATGTAAGCCGCCCTGAGCCCGCTCGCAGGAAGGGCGGGGTATAAATTAAATATTTATTTATTTATTTATTTGATCATTTTTAAATTTCACCCAAACTTCAATGAGCTTAGGGTGCTATGTAAGGTCCTCCATATTTTAGACTCATAACAACCCTGTGGTCTAGGCTAGACTGAGAGAAAAGTGACTGGCCAAGTTCATCCAGTGAGTTTCAAGACAGAGTGGGACTTAGAATATGGATCTCTGCACTCCTAGGTCAACACTCTAAGCACTATACCACAAAAAACATTCTTTCTCTGCATGTCACCCCTCCTCCAAGTTCTCACCATCATTTTTTTTTGTGCGTGCGCTTTTTTGCAAAGAGAGAGGAAACTCCACTGTTATGTATTGTTACTGTTCCTGAGCTTCGTGCCAAGCTTCATAGTCTGCAAGGAACCTGAGATCTTCCTTTTGGTTGGCTGTTAGAGTGTAGCAGGCCATTCAGGAGATGACATAGTTTTGGAGGGAATTACTGTTATTGGTTCGGTTCTCACTTTGAAGAGGTATTTGTATTGAATGCAGCTAATACCTGAGCCTTGTGTTCAATACCATTGCTTGCTAGGATTATGTAGCACCTGCTCTGATTGGCCGCCTAGGTTGGCAGACCAATCAGGAAAGGCTAGAGTGAAGCAGGAAATGCAAATAAGGTATTCTGTAGTGTTTATTATGATTGGCTATTAATGTTTTAGGAGGTGTGGTTTTGACTGCTCTTGACTGTATATAAGTGGGGTGTGTTGCTGGGTTGGTTGTGTTGTGTTCTGAGCTGAATAAAAGAAATCACTGTTTTGAGAAAGAGCTGCCTCAAGCCCAGTTTATAATACCCACAAATCCCCAAAGTCCCATGATAGCTAGTGTGGTACAGCGGTGAGAGTATCAGACTAGGACCTTGGAGACCTAGGTTCAGATATCCCCCCACCCATGAAACTCACTGGATGGCCTAAGGCCCATCACACTTTCTCAGCCTAACCTTCTTCCCAGTGATGCTGTGATAATAAAATGGAAGGGGGAAGAACCATGTATGTCTGCTCCCCTGACCTCCTCGGAAGAAGCACAGGACAGAATCGTGATAGAAGATATGGAACTGCTATCTCTACATGCACTTGATAATTACATACGGTGCACAAAGTAGTATTACTAAAATGGTAGCCCAGGTATATTGAAGTAATTACAGTGGAGGTGTGCTCTAAGACTAGTTTGTCCCAGCTGCAACAATCCTGAGCTCCCCTGAAAATGATACTCTCTTTCTAGACTCTACTGTGTACCCCATGTCTGGTGGAAGTTGCTTTCCAAATCCAATCAATGCCATTCAAGTGCTCCGAAAAGGACTCCACAGCACAGCTTCCTTTTTCCAATGTGTGTAAGTCGAGCACATAAGCACCAGCTAGGACTTAACTTTTGCAGTCAGAACCAATAGCTATGACTTGCATTCAGGTTGTGCAGCTTGTCAAAGCCGCTGACAACGAGACAGGAGATAAACCTATTGCATAGACTGCCATTCCCACAGGACCCTTGCTGACAAAGAACAAGTGTCAAACTCTTTATTTAGGCAGGGGCTCCCCTCTGGGATGTCTGGTACTATGAGCTGTTGAGTGAAGTGTCGCACGCCCAGAGGGAATCAGTGACAAAACAGGAAAAGCAATTGGTTCCTATACCTTTTTGGAGCCGCCTTCATAAAACTCTGTAACTTGGGGAAGGAAAAAAAATCAGGGTCAGGACAACTACTGCGAGTGCTGAATGACAATCCACTGCCATTCCTCCTTAAGGACAAACACAGCTCCCCGAACTAATGTCTTAATTCTCTGATCCCACAAGTCATACTTGGTACTGTGTTAATAAACCACATATCTTTGTTATAGGCTGGGATTTTACATTCTTCACTCCTGATAATTTAGGATCAGATCCCCAAACTAGTCCAGAGTTCAGGATGTCAGTCCACAGGCGGGGGCAGGGGATCCACTGATTTTTGAGGCTTCGCCCAGATGCCAGCCAACTGGCCAGTGGGGAAAAGCCCCACCTCCAACAGTCGTCCACAGCTCTGCTTGAAAAGAGTGGGTGCCGTGCGCACCTGCCCCGCAAGTCATGAATTCATGGCTCGCAGGGCAGATACACAGGCGCCCACTCTTTTCAAGCAGAGCTGTGGATGACTGTTGGAGGTGGGGCTTTTCCCTACTGGCCAGTTGGCTGGCATCTGGGTGGGACTGGAGCATAAACCATATTCATAAGAAAAACCAGCTACATTTGATTTCTGTCAAATTACACAGTTCTGGATGTCCACAAAATACAGTGAAGACCAAGCTTAATGATGGCAACTCTTAAAAACATGCTTCCTCATGGCAACAGCTAATCTCTAGCACAGCAGGAAAAAAGCAAGCATATTCTCCAAATATTAACAGCTAACTTGTGGGCGGTGTCTCGACAAAAGTGCTAGTTACTTATTAAAATATTTATACCCCACCTTTCCGGGCAGCTTAAAAATGAACATTGAAACACTGCAGATTACAACCAAATAAACCTCCCAAATATCCCTGGCCAAAGAAGATGCCTGCCATTCATACATCCTGAAAAGCCCTGGCAAACAAGGAAGTCTTGCAATACCATCTAAAGATCTTCAACAAAGGGGCTCTCCTCACCACCTCAGGGAGTCCATTCCATAGTATGGGAGCCATGACAGGAGACAGGAAAGGCCTGAGCTCTAGTCAATACCAGGCAGGTCACCCTGAGTAGGGGAAAAGCCAGCCGGTAGCCGCCCGACAACAGTAGTGGCACATGGGAACATATGGTAGAAGATGGCCCTTCAGGTATGTGGGTCCCCAGCTGCAAAGGGCTTTCCAGGTCATACTAACGTGGACATTTAAAATGGGTGAGATATGTTCCCATCAGCTTAGAGCCTGATAATAAATTGGGCAACTGCATTCTGAACCCACTGCAGTTTCTGCATTATCTTCAAGGGCAGCCCAATATAGAATGCGTTACAGTAGTCCAACTGCAGGATTACAAAAGCATGGAACAGTGTGGCCAGATCAGCTGAGTCTAAATAATGAGTTAGCAAACCAGGCACAAGTGATCAAAGGCGCTTCTGGCCGCTGCTCCAACTTGCTTTTCAAACTGCAAGGCTGGGTCCGTGAACACACACAAGCTTTTAACTTGCTGTATGAATGCCAAGTCCACTCCATTCAGGACAAGCGGACATCTTAAAAAAGAACATTAAAACACTGCAGATTACAACCAAATAAATATCACCCTTCCCAACCAGCATTACCTCTGTCTTGGCTGGAATCAGCTTCACTTTGTTCCTTGTTCAGCCTTAGCCCCCTGACCACAGCCTCAAAGTTCCAATTTAGGACCAAGAATGACAAATCTGGAGGCTTACAGAATGAAATAATAGAACTGGGTATTGTATGCATATTGATGACACTGTACCCCCAGAGCTCCAGACAATCTCATTCAGCAGCCTCCAGTTGATTCTGCTCCTCCAATGGAAACTCTTTGTATCTGATCAGACAAAAAGGATAAACCACCAGAAGGCTGCTCCTGTAACCATGAATCCATATTCCAACCAATAGATAACAATGAAGTGGTCAACTGTGTCAAAGTCTGCTGAAATGTCCAACAATATCAACATGGGTGACTGTCCCTGTCCAACTTTACACTGGTGCAACTAAAGCTGATGATTCCAAGTCCAGGCCTGTAACCAGATTGAAATGGGTCAAGGGCAAATGTGTCATCTAGTAACTACTCGGCAAAGATGTCAACGAGACAAAATGATGAAATTCACTATGACATGGATCAATCTTTTAGCAGCAAATTTTACCTTCAGATAATGGGATTTCATGGTCCTTAGGAGAGAATAGATCCTTGAATGGAACTGATCAAGACACTTTAATTTATGCACTGTTGATTAGATTAAAGCAGTAGGACTTGTTCAGCAAGCATTACATTTGTATCAAGTCTAGCTTCTTACATAGTAGGACTATCCTCAAATTAAAGAACACTTAGTTAATAAGGTGGCCTGTTAACTGTACATTTATTTTCCAAAACTTCATTCTAGGAACATATAGCAGATACTGTGGAAAGGTAAGTAATTTTTTAAAAGGCTATAATTCATTGAAATATAAAAAGTCAATCCTTAATATTTTCTTATTCGCTACCCATTAGAAGTGAAAAGGGGCAGACAACGCAAGCTTCAAGAAGTACAATTCTGAGAGAGAAAGAATCACAGAGGCAGCAAAATCAGCCTCAGAAAGATTTTCAAATCAATCTGCATTAGGCACCTTATAATTGTCATTCTTTCAAAACCTGCTCTAGGCTGGCCTCTGTGATTAGAACTCCAGACATGTTATTTGTCCATGAATAATAACTATGGGGATCAAGCCCACACTATGGTATGGAGTCTCTTTTCGTTGCTGGGGCTCAAAGAAACTGGGCAAGGGGATGTTTGAACAGGAAAATTCTGAGACAAAGACTTAAGCCTCTTCTCTAACACCCTTCATGGCTCCATCATTTGGAGTACCAACGACAATTTTCTAGGATTACACATAGTTTGGTCTGCTTTCAACAGTTATCTTATAAGCCATTATTGGATTTTTATTATGGAAATTAATTTTAAATTAATAATTTTATTATTAAAACATTTATACTATGTCTTTTCTAGAGCTGAAGAAAGCTTTAGTTAACATACTTTAAATATAGATTAAATAACCACTTCTATAATTCAACACTATGCTAGAGACTCTGTCTCTAACAATGCAATCCCAGGTGGGTAGCCGTGTTGGTCTGAAGCAGCAGGACAATGTTTGAGTCCAGTGGCAACCTTTAAGATATACAAAATTTTATTCAAGGTATAAGCTTCCATGGCATGCACACTTCCTCAGATACATTGAAACGGAAGTTAACAGTCCATACATATAGGCAGAGGGTAAATTAGCATAAAACATAATGAAGATGTTTTAACAGATGCAAAGACCAAACAGGAATGAAAAGTTAAGTTTATATGGTCACCATTTGTTTGGATTTGGTTATGGGGGGGGAGGACACTGTGAAGCAAATAAATGTCAAAATAGGAGACTGATGTGTAAATGTATCCTTCTTAATTGTGGAATACTAAGAGTAATTAACTGGGACCCTGTTGTTACACTCCATACGCTGCATAACAGGGTCTCAATGAATTACCTTCATGCACAAAAAAGTTCATACCTTGAATAAAACTTTGTTGGTTTTAAAGGTGCCACTGGACTCAAACTTTGTTCTATCCCTATTCAGAGTTACTCTAGTCTAGCCCATTGATTTCTGATCATCAGAAGATCTCCGGCTGGAGAAACCCTGCACAGGATTGCAGTGCAATGAAAGGCCCTTTGAAATGGGATTTACAGGCCCTCCTAAAGGCCAGCAAAGATGGGACTTGGGTGCATATTCTCTGGAAACTTGTTCTATAACTGTGGGACAATGCAAGAAAAAGCCCAGCTTCAGACAGAAGATCACAAAGAAGGAAAATAAAATGCTGGACTAGACGGATGTCTTATCACAAGGGTAGTTCTCAAAACATTAACACGGAGCATGATGACCCCATTGCTGTATAAAGGCACCGGAATGTAGAAATCTCTGGGTTTGCTCTTGCATATAATCATTCTCCTCTGCAGTAATACATTTCTCAACCAGCTATTTCACTGTCATTAAGCAGAAGCTTTTAATGTCCTTGGTATGATAGGAGAAGAGTGCTTGTGGCTTTGATTCTCCATTTCAAAGTAAGCTCATAAATGCTTTTAAAGTACTGGAGTGGTTAGGGATATTGATCAAACTGTAGAACTGGTCCCTGGCCACAGAGGCACAGGTGGTAAATGGAACTTGAGAGGGGTTTTGTGTAAGGGAAGAAAACAGTGGAAGTGGACAGGAAGGAGAGATGGTAGATGCAGATATTGGAGATGAAAGTCAGGAGGAGCCATAAGGAAGTTGTTCATATGCTGTCTGACACTCAATTAATAGATAAATGATGGAGTAATAGGATAATGTAAGGGAAAATGTAAGCTCATCTAATAAGTCACTGACCACTGACAAGAAGCGTAATTCCAGTACGCAGGACACCCTATTAAAATGTAATGCTTCCTCTGAAGTATGGGAACCAGAGGCAGCAAAGTCAGGTTTTAGCAAGGATCAAATGCAATAAACATTTCACTCAGCCGTGGTAGTACGGGAGGGGAAATCACAGGCTTTCTTGATATTGTGAAATGACATTTCAAAGGAGTGAAGGTGAATTTTGTTTTCGCGGCCATTGGGGCTGGAACTACTCAGCGCTCATTCAGTGCAAGTCCCATTGAAATTAACACATAGTTGCCCATATGATGTCACTTTCCACTTGCCTTCATAATACTGAGCCTTGGGCAGGGATGGGCACAAACTGGTTCACAAACTCACAGCCAGTCTGTGACAAACTGCAGCACAGCCACAAACCTCTGTGAACTTTTAAGGCAGTTCATGGAGGTTTGTGGGTTTGTGGGAAGCAAAAAGCAGGGGGTAAAACCCCTGCTTTCTCCTCCCCGCAAAAGCTGCCAAAACAGCTGAGCTCCCATGCCCAAGAAAAGCCCCTTTAAACAGCTGAGCCATGCAGAGCAAACTGTTCCCATGGCTCAGCTGTTACTGATCTAAACAGCTGAGTTGCGGGGGCAGCCTGTCCCCATGGCTCAGTTGTTTAGATCATAAACAGTTGAGCCGCGAGGGCAACCTGCTCCCATGGCTCAGCTGCTTAGAGCCCCAAACAACTGAACTGCAGGACAGGCTGCCCCTACACCTCAGCTGTTTCGGGCACGAACCTCATGAACCCAATTCACTTTGGATGTGAGCCAACTGGGTTCATGGTTTGGTTCATGGTTCGGCTACGAACCAAGCTGCCTATCTCAATCATTGGATATTCTCCCACAAGATATGGGCCACAGCTCTGGATCATCACATATCTAAGGTCCCTTGGTTCAGTCCCTCGGGCTTTCCTTTGCTCTGGCTTAAAAGGAGAAGCCCCTGGAGCTCTACAAGCTGTGCTCAGAAAAAGCCATGTGGAAGCATGGGGAGCATGCCATGTTCCACTTGGGGGTGGGGATCCCCATTTGGAAACAGCCTTGGTTAAAAGATACAAAGTAGTGGGAACGAGAAAGACTTCTGCATATAATCCTGGAGCATGGCTATCTAATCAGAACAAACTGTAGTGACCCACATGGATATACAATTTTGTATCCACGTTGCTGTGTTCCCAAGGATCAAACAATTGTATTTCTCATCAGGTAGATAATTTCGCCTCTCATTTTATATGAGTGTAAGTTTCACCTTATTTCCTCAGTTAATGCACTCATCTACAGCCACAGTGGTCTCTGTAGACACAGAAATTCATCTTTCCCACCTTTAGTTACCCACCCTGGATCCCTGGGCAAGGCAAGGCATAAACATATGGGCATCCCATCACACACTTCTGAGTCTACTGGCCTTCTTGAATATAAATATAACAAGATGCCTCATCAACCAGACTACAATGAGCATCACCTTTAGTACTACTATAGGGTCTCAGGCAGAGAAAAATCTTTCCCGAACATCTGCTACCTTTAACTGCTAAGGATTGAACTCGGAGCCTTCTCCATGCAAAGTGTGTGTTCTACCACTGATATGCAACCTCTTTCCAGCATTACATACCATTTAGCTCACCCTTTCCCAGTTTAAGCACATTAAGGCTCAGTGCTGGTGGAGCAGAGACTAAGACTGTGAACTAAGAAGCTCCTGATTCTTGCTTGACTAAAAAACAACTCTAATACACTTCACAAAAGTTATGCCCCAAAACTCAGAATAAATCGCACAACAAATGATAATTTATTTACATAGACACACTATTTATGGCAGCAGTTAAAATTTCAATGCACTCCTTTTGATGATTTCATAAAGATGAAAGAGCAATTTTGAATACAAACACGTGTGCGCACGCACACACATACGGCAGTCAATGAGAAGTGGCCTATTGCAATTTTAATTATTTCCATTCATTGTGTGTGTCAAATTATTGTTGACTCATATTTTGCTGCTGCCATGGATTTACAAAGCAATCTTGGGCACAAGCCTGTCATTACAGGCACATATGGGGCAGCCCCCCTCCTCATATTCATACCCTTCTTTTTTTTTTTAAGTAAAAGAGTATCTGGCCCTTTTGTTGTGGAGATAAGGGGAAATGTGCAGTTTTGTCGAGATTGCCTGGTGAGGTATGTGACGAAATGGCTGCCAGGCCATAAAATGGATGCCAGCCTGATAGTTCCTTATTGGGGGGGTACTTCATAGGGAACAATGGAGCTGCCATACCTCCCTGCCTACACTTCCCAGCATCCCTGAGGGAAAAGAGCGGGAAAAGAGGGACACACCCCAGGGGTGGGGCTAAGGAGAAAGAGGGTTTTTGGAGGGGGAAAGTAAGAGTCTTTAGACTCAGCCCATTCTCCAGTGGTGAAGTACATGGGACAGTCCTCACGCTTGGGATAAGCTCCACCCTCCTTTGCAGGGTCGGCTCTGGGCTTTGATCCAGGCAGGGAGGGGCTTATCCCCTGTAGGCTTCCCAGTTCTAGCCGATCCTGTGTTGGTGCAGGACATGCCTGGGCAGTGCTGCATAGCACAGTTCGGACCGAAGAAAAGAAGAAAAGAAGAAGGAAGACGGCAACCGCGTTCTTGGAGAGAGAGAGGGAAAAAAATGTGGCACCTCTTAAAAGAACTTAACTGGGCTGGGAAATTCCTAGCCGCGGCGGCTCTCCAGAGGCTCTGTGAACCCCCCCCCCATGAGAACGGACAACAAAGGAGGCGTTGGAAG